>NC_044056.1:984321-1019321 GCF_902167405.1 Gadus morhua | reverse complement strand
CACACACACACACACACACACACACACACACACACACACACACACACACACACACACCACACACACACACACACACACACAAAACACAGACAACCGGGAATAAACATACACACACAAAAACACACAGGTGCGATGCAATCCATTCTCCCATCGAAAGCATCATAAAATATATACCGGCTAGGGGCCAATTGCACCTTCGGTTTTTAACGGACAGGCGGGCTACGCGGCAGAATAAGCCGCAACAAGTGCAACTCAATTCAGGCTTTACCAGTGCCCCCTGCTGTTTGGTTAATCCATCACGTGTTAGGTCAGTAATGTGCTCTGCGAGAATGCTCAGGGGGCGGGGGCATTCAGTTACGGGGGTTCATTTTCGCACACGCACCATCAGATGTGACACACGGTGGTGGACACAAAGTAACAAGTCTAAAGTGAATTAAGCAACTAATCTACTGGGGAAAAAAGGACCTCCACCACCGATTTCTTTAAAAAGAAATATAAATATATATATTTATAGTATAATTAACTATTTATACCTATATAATGAATATGTCACAATGAAGGCTGGAAAGTGGTTAACTACCTGTGTTGTCGTTTGCGAACCTTTGACCGAACTCATAACGGGGAGTCTAAGTGTGAAATGAAAATAATCAATCAAGTAATCAATCAATGTAATCCTCAACCTCACAGACAAAAGCAAACCCACTGGTCCAGTAACACGGGCAGCAGAGGTTATTAGTGATTCCCTTTGATCCCTTGAAGCTGATACAGCCCATGACACAGCCTCCCTCAGGCCATCGTGTTCTCCATCATGTGCAGTTCCTTCAAACCGCCAATAGATGGCAGCAATAGGTAAAGAGCAACACTCAAACACGCGAGGAGCGTCTGGCGTAAAATGTATACAGAATAAAAATCATTATCCCTTAAAAACATTCGTTGGCATCATATTTGGTTCCAGAAGCACTTCTTTCGGTCTCGTGCTAATGTATACTACTTATTTTATTAGTGCCATGCCTCTTTTTATAGTAACGTGATGTGGGCTATATGGAAGATATTGAGTGGCGTGAATTGCCCCCTGCTTTCTCATAATTGGTGTGTTAAATAATAACAAATAAAAAAATAAAAAGGTATTTTATATTGCATATCCTATCATCTGGGTACCTTAATTACAGATACATTGAAAATATATTAAACTTATTATTGGAATATTCCGAATATATTGCTCCTTATAAGACTTCAAACTAAGTAAATAGTAGGCCATAAGGAATTTATTTCAGCAACCTGAAATCGTTGGAAAACTGAATTAGTCAAGACGACATGTAGCCTACAATCAACTATTTAAAATGTGGGCTTGGTAACTAATGTCTGAGTGTGTATCCTCAACGTCAGCTCCCCCGTGCTACATGCTAGGCCTTTTATACACCCTATTGTCCTTTCCTTTTCTAGCCGCTTTTATTCCTCCAAAATGGCGCCAGCCACATAAACCGAAGGCTTTTTAAAAAGTCCGGCAAAAACCTTGTGGGTGACGTCATGCTGAGCGTAACATTCATAATTTACGTCTATAGAACATACCGAGGCCTGAATACCTACATCCTCTCCACCACTTATTCGACGTGTGTATTATAAGCTGTGTATTGCACTAATATATGTTTTATTGAAATGCATGCTGGCAGGAAGGTGCGGCAGGTGATTGAGAGGGATTGTCCAATGCGAGGGTCGACCACCATACTATGTTTTTCTATCCCAGCCGAGTGACCGCTCCTCGCTATTTATATCCCCGTGATGCCCTTTCTGTTTCTCTGGCTGCAGAGCTCTCTCCCACCACCGCCACCGCCACCACCACCACCACCACTACCACTTTCACTCTCCGTGTGTTTTACCCCCCCCCCCCCCCTCTCCCTCTCTCTACAAACTCTCTCTCTCTCTCTCTCTCTCTCTCTCTCTCTCTCTCTCTCTCTCTCTCCCTCTCCCTCTCTCCCTCTCTCTCTCTCTCTCTCTCTCTCTCTCTCTCTCTCTCTCTCTCTCTCTCTCTCTCTCTCTCTCTCTCTCTCTCTCTCTCTCTCTCTCTCTCTCTCGCTCTCTCTCGCTCTCTCTTCGGCACAGATTCCAAAAATAACTGAGTCGTGATCATCTCGTCCTTGAGAGAGAGATAGAGATAGAAAGAGAGAGAGATAGAGAAAGGGAGAGAAAGGAAGAGATAGGGGGGTTGAGAGAGAGAGGTGGGGATTGATAGGGAGAGAGAGATAGAGATAGAAAGAGAGAGAGATAGAGAAAGGGAGAGAAAGGAAGAGATAGGGGGGTTGAGAGAGAGAGGTGGGGATTGATAGGGAGAGAGAGATAGAGCGAGGGAGCGAAAGGGGAGAGAGAGAGTGAGCGACGGGGGGGTAGAAAGAGAGAGAGAGAGAGAGAGAGAGAGAGAGAGAGAGAGAGAGAGAGAGAGAGAGAGAGAGAGAGAGAGAGAGAGAGAGAGAGAGAGAGAGAGAGAGAGAGAGAGAGAGAGAGAGAGAGAGAGAGAGAGAGAGAGAGAGAGAGAGAGAGATGTATCATTGCCTAGAATCAGAGGAGGGGTTATATATTGATACAAATAGTCACTCCCGCCAAGCCAGCCCTGCGCAGGCTGAATTAATGTGTTGCTATTTTTGGGTTCCCCGTGTTTCCAGGGGAGACCTAATGACGCAATGACGTCAATGCGGGTCAATCGCAGACTGGAGGAATTGAGTGGCTTCCATTTGGATTTCGCAGTAGGCCTATTCCTACAGCAAGGAGCATGGAAACCACATCAAAATGGATCTATGCATGTGTAATTTTTTCTTCCTCCAAACGCATCGATGGTGAAATGAGGGAAAATGCAGAGATGAAGACACGCAAGGTGCCGTCACGTCGAGCAACATCACCAGTGAGGGAGGTGTGTATGGTTGCTTTTCTTTTCGTCCACACACGTATCGCTCTGTGGAATGACACCTTGGAATAACATTTATGGCTGAAATGTACGTGTTGCTTATATCTTCATCAGACGCGCGTCTTGCCTTTGTGCAATACTTTCGTGTTGCACGTCCCTGCCTCTCACGCCATGTCCCGGATTTTCTCTATATTTAATTCCGATATGTTTTCTTACCTAAGGGATTAAGAAAAACTCAGATTCAGAATAATTCAGGCGCATGCCACTAAACCCACCGAAGGATAACAAACACTTTCTCCCTCACCCCCACACAATTTATTGAAACATTTAAGTGGCCGTTATTATTTTCACCCTCACACATTTAGTGTCGATCTTCCCGTTCGTTCGGTGGTTGGTTCGATCTTTATGTCATCTGAATATCAATTATGATCCCTGGGCGCGCCATCGTGCTTCGCTGAATGATGACAGAGCTTTCGTCCTTTTCAAAAGTTTGAATACGTCATGTCTAAATCCGTGTGAACTTTGACGCCACCATGTCGAGTGTTTGTGCTCTTAACGATGAATGAACTACGTTAAATGTTCCGTGTCGCTCACATGACAGAGCATAGACATATTCTAACGGATAGGAGAAACGTAAAAGTCGCTACGTTTCACCTATCCTCGCAAGAGATTTCCACGGAAACAGGTTTCCATGTTGCATGTAGCAGCAGAGCGCATGCGCGGTGGCATACGGCGCGAGATACATGCGAGCAGACAGATGTACACACCCGCGTACACTCCGAAAGGAACACGCGCGCAGTGTCGTGAGAGCGGGAATTCTAGGGCGTTCACCAGCAGAGCTATCGCGAGGTTTTCAGCACCTGGGACAGCTCCCGGGAAGCACGGCTTCCTATGCAGGCGCTCGCAACCACATCGGAGTTTAAACTTAACAAGATATACGCCTCACCCGGCTTAATCCGTCTTCTCGTTCAAAATACCAAATGCATGTATGCAGTTGACTTTTCATGAATTCCAATGTCTCATTGCATGCCCTTGTATTGGACTGGATTATTTTGTAGGCTTTTGTATGACATTGCCATTTAATTCTAACACATTCAATCTCCCAACCCCGAGAAATTAATGATCAAGGTGAATCTGAATTAACCATTCATTTGTTCATAATTTGTAGCATTTCAGATCAATATTGGCAGATTATCCAAATTAATTATTTAACTTCTCTGTCTAATGGTTTCAGCCTAAGCTACCAGGCTCCTCCACAGGTGTGTGTGTGTGTGTGTGTGTGTGTGTGTGTGTGTGTGTGTGTGTGTGTGTGTGTGTGTGTGTGTGTGTGTGTGTGTGTGTGTGTGTGTGTGTGTGTGTGTGTGTGTCTGTGTGTGTGTGTGTGTGTGTGTGTGTGTGTGTGTGTGTGTGTGTGTGTGTGTGTGTGTCTGTGTGTGTGTGTGTGTGTGTGTGTGTGTGTGTGTGTGTGTGTGTGTGTGTGTGTGTCTGTGTGTGTGTGTGTGTGTGTGTGTGTGTGTGTCTGTGTTCATATTATTCATTATTCAACAGTACAAAACCTGTAACAATGTAATTTATCTAAGTAATAATCATACCATACATGTATTTGTGAACACACTCATTCATGTAATTATTCTACTCACATATAGATTATATATTAACACATACACTCATTATTGTGACACATATATTCATTCATTTAATACCCATATGCTCAGTATAAATATATATATGGGTAAACAAAGTAAAAAAATCTTTCATGGTATACATATTCTCTTTCATGTAATTCATATTGCAAATGAATGCAACAGATATATGCAATCAGATAATATCAGAAATGACTAATCCATATAACGTATATTTATTAATGTAAGACGTTATCTTACGTGTCCACACACACACACACACACACACACACACACACACACACACACACACACACACACACACACACACACACACATATTGTTACGTATGTATGTATTATACTCATTCAAGTCACACATAATCATTAATGTATTATACAAATATCAAAACAATAAATTATACCATTATTATTGTACTGTTATTGTTAATATTATTATTCTAAATAGTAAACATACATAATACATCATATTTAATGCATCATGAATAATAACCATACACTTTTTTGCATTAGAACCTTGCACGTGAGAGAGTGCTTTACTTGATAAGGCAAAATGTAAGTAAACCATGCAGTGAACAATAACAACAGCCCATATCCCAAACTGAATGATAAAGCACGTCTCGTGTTGTGTATTTCAGCGGACCAAGTCCTACGAGAGGGGAACTCAGGTCCGGCTCTCCTCTTGTCCTCTTCGGGACTTTTTGCGGTCTGGGCTTGCTGTCCAATCACTATCCAGGAAGCCCTTACCCCAAAAAGCATCTGCAGGGGACAGCTGCATCAGGATGGAAGGCTCAAGGTGTGGTCAGCATGTCTATCGAGACCTGCAGCCTCACTGAAGCCTGGAGGGATTGTTCACAGGATGGTCTTCTGCTTTTAAACTAACCAATTTGTTTATGAGGGTCAGAATTTCAAGAATGTACATTTTGCGCTTAGCCCCTTTTCAAAGAAATTGGCTTTAAATGGGCCATGACTGTTCTTGTCCAGTAGATGGCATTGATGTTGGTTCAATTTCAAAATATTTTGTGGCACAGAAGACATCACAGGGACAAATACATGTATTAGCTGTAGCTGTATAAGACCGAATAGGGAAATATATAAATGTTTTGTATGTTTTTTGGTTCGCATACATTTTACATACAAACATTTGAATTTTATCAAGATAAATTGTTTATTTGCTAATCATTTTATTAATTATGGTGGCGTTGAGAGATGGACAGAACTTAATTTGAAATGTATCCAAATACAAAGCAACAAAATACATTCTCACTAAACGTACCAATTGCATTCTTGCCATTTATCAAAGGCATCTGTGCAACAAATCATACATTTCAGGTATCCTTGCTAGATATTAATGTGAGAAGGATATAAGTTATATCATAGACTCATGATTTGTAGCATACCCTTTTGTGTAACCTGGTCCAAACAGCTAATAAAGGGCAACGTCTGGGTTAATGGGACAGCATGTTCGGTTGGTTTGGTTTATTTGATCATTGATTCAGCATGGTACACACGGACCAGGCCAGGAGCCCTAATTTGGGTGTGTTCCCTGCTTCCGCTATATAGCCGTACTCGTCAATGGCGGCCTGTATCTTTAACCCTTTCCACCTGTTTTGTTCTTCCCCTTTTCTCTCCCTTTCGCTGTCTCCTTGACTGCCTCTTTCTGTATCCTTGGAACCATTGAACTCTGCAAGGGATTAATCCGTTTCGGAGTGTTTAGTCGTAACTAAGTGTTTGGTAAGTCTAGGAGAGTGGGTTGAACTTCAATTCAAATCAATTTTATTTGTATAGCCCTTAATCACCATTACAGTCTCAAAGGGCTCAACCGGACAAATGTTTACACATGGTGAGCCAGAACGCTGCTCAAACCAAACAACCCACTCGTTAAACAGGGGTAAAGTTATTATCGTGAGGTACTGCACGTTGGATAGCTCCACTGGTCATGATAGTGAAAAAAACAAAGTCTGTCCAAGAGGTCCGTACAGGATGGGATTCAGGTCAGGTCAAATTTTGGTGTTTACAACTTTGATTTGACAAATTTCAGGAAACCTTTACTACAAATGGAAAGATTAAATTTACTTGTTCCACTATCTCTTTATATCTCATTATTTTTTGTTTCTATGTCTACCTTCAAGTATCTGGAGCATAACCTACATATGATTACTACATTACTAGCAGGGCCGGATTATCCATAAGGGCACTCGGGTCCAACCATTGACAACCAGTGGGAAAAATGAAAAAAAAAAAAATAGATTATTCAATTGAATTTGTTAGAAAGACCATACATTACTCGTTTATGAACATTAATTTCACAAAGTTGTGGTATAGTGCCCAGGAGCAGCACATTGTGTTAATACGGGCCTGATTATTAGTCGTGACAAAACACCACCACCAGGGTTGTCTAAGCCTGAACCATACTGTCCCAACAGCCTTTGCTGTTTTGGGCTGATCCAATGATATCCCACAAGCCCCCCCCCCTATAGAGATGTTCAAGACAACAGGAAGTTGGTATGGCTCTGGGTGGTCAAGCCCCGCCAACTCCAGGGCCCAAACCAAGGAAAATCATGCCCCTTCTTCTGAAGGCCATGAAAGGTCGACCGCTGTGAATGTCCCCCATACCCCTTCAGGGTTGGGCAAATCAGGGCACACATTTTTTGATAGCCCACACAAAGACACACTGACACACAGGATGTCACGGTGGGGTGCTGGTGGGGCAGCAGGAACAAAGAGGTAGGGATCAAATTTATCAAATTTATCTAATCTACCAAAAGTTACCAAAATGACTTTTTAAAAGGGGACTCAAAATCTCTGTTCCAGGCTGGAAAACAATACAATTTTGGAACCACAAGGAACAAGGCACAGGACAAAACCAAAGAACCAACCAGGAACAAAGGAGGTGAACTATATAAAGGTATAAACGGGGAGTGAGTGGTCGGGGAGTGAGTTGCAGGTAAGACGATAGACCAGGACACACAGGTGAGGGGGATGAGGGGATTGCAAGCTGGAGATGTACGGTGAGGGGGGTCTAGCGACATCTGGTGGACAAGGGGAGAATGAACACTAAACAAAATATAGACAAAAAAGACACAACATGACACAGACAGGGCTCAAAGGGCCCTCTGAGGCAGAGGTAATGAACTCCAAATCAGACACTAACAGTTAAAAAAATAGGATTAAGAATACAAAATTACTACAGCTTTTTTTACTCGGATCAAACCCAAATGACAAATACCAAAAGTACTTACAATATATATTGTGCCTGGTAGCTTTTATATTTACATGTCATTAAAATAATATGGCCCATCTCGGTTGTTATGAAGAGGTCATGTAGGCTCATACTTTGTACACAGTGTTTAATCTTCATAAACAAATCAAGGAATTAATAAAGGCATTTCCACTTCCCCTTTTCATACTTATTAATTTGTTAAATAATTAGACCCTCTCACATGAGGCAATATAGAATGACTTTATTAGTCAATCTTACATATCTTATGCAATGCCACCCCTTCCGGTCTGAGAACATTTCCGGCAAAGAAAGAATTCCGAGAAACAATTGAAAACAGATTTTTTCTTTCGAATCCATCTGAGTTTTCCAGTAAAATTTTTACAGACCCCCCGCACGCACGCACACACACACACACACACACACACACACACACACACACACACACACACACACACACACACACACACACACACACACACACACACACACACACACACAGCAGTGACGCCATCTGTTTTGTATTGCACACTTCCCATTTCCTAAGGAATGGTTGTCATAAGGTCTGCGTGTGTCTCGGGAATAACTTTATGTTACACACAGTCAGAGCACGCAGTTCGTTGATAATGTGCAGTATGCTCTGGACGTGTAACATTCAAGTTCAGTGCTATCCAGTGAAAGACACGGAACCTCGGTCACATGACGTCAGATTGTGTCCCAAGGGTCTGCCCCGGCATGCTTGAAAACAACCTCTGACCTTTCCACAAGAAGCCATTACTCACCTCGTCACCTGACCATGTCGCACACAGTCGAAAAACGACAAAATGCTTTGAAGCAAACATGCCTGTTTTTGACCTTGTAAGGGTTAGGGTGTGTGTGTGTGTGTGTGTGTGTGTGTGTGTGTGTGTGTGTGTGTGTGTGTGTGTGTGTGTGTGTGTGTGTGTGCGTGTGTGTGCGTGCGTGCGTGCGTATAAGTGTTTCTGTGTGTGTGTGTGTGTGTGTGTGTGTGTGTGTGTGTGTGTCTGATGCCTCAAAACCCAAGCAGAGTGCAGGAGTGAGCTGGTAAAGACGACACACATACACCACAAACTGAGCCTCAACGATAGCATTGTGATCGATTTCATTGTGCAAATATCCATAATGTCTGAAACATTTACAGTATACATGTTTTATATAATTTTATATAAAACATGGCTTTTGTCTTGTTTGCTGTTTAAATTACATTCTCTTTGAATCCAAACCTATAATGGGATATGTCAGACATGGACTGCAAGAAACTGAAACCAGACTCGATGGTCCGGGCAGTCTAAGTGCAAGTCAAAAAAATTATTCAAAAACAAACTCTGCTGGAGGGAACAAAGATGATATCAGCAGTAGATGTAGCGGACCAAACTCTGACCTTCAAAACATCTGCACTTTGCTCGTTCCCAGAATAATTTCTCCTTGTCCTTCTTTCTCGAAGGGATTTTTTTCTTTTCGCCTTATTCTGTAAATTCTACAAAAACAATCCCACCATAGTTAGTCGTCAGTAGTCCAAACCCGTCTTTAATCACTCACACATGGACACATGCGCCATGAAGCGCTGACTCAGGACGTCATCCGCTAGAGGTCCCAACGTCATTCCCAGCAGCGTCTCCAGGTGAAACTGTCCCCTCGGTCCTAATAACCTTAATCTTCCCACTCCAGATTCCCGTCATTCCTCTGAGTCAACAGTGAAAGTCCTGCTGTGTGGACTTCCTGGTTTCCACGCGTGGTTATTTGAGGCCGTGCCTCGGGGCCTCCGACACGTCTCAGCACAGACGACGTACAGATGGGAACTCTCGCCTGCATTTCATTAAATCCTTTCTTTGAATGTCGCTCACTGTCGCCATGGCGCAATAGATCAGGGGTTGGCAACCCTAGGCACGCGTGCCACCACTGGCATGGGGCAGCATAATCATTGGCACACTTAAAAAAATAAATTTAATTAAATTAAATTACAAATTTTCACATCTGCAGCATAATCATTCATACCAATTTATTTTTGCACTTTATTCTGTTTTGGGCATTTCTCCCAGTTCAAATATGTTTAAATTAGTTACATAAAGCAGTGTTCTGAAACGGGATCAAATAATAGTTTTTATGTTGTGAGTAATAGAGAAGAAAATATTTAAAATATTGTTGCAAGTGGCCTGTATGCATCGCCTTCACATGGTTTTGCAAAGCTGTACATGTCTTAAAGATATTGATTTGGATTTTTCCAACATTCTCAAATATTCTCGTTTTTACATTTCTCACAGTGCAAATACGTTTTTGAATGAGTTTCTGAAAATAGTGTTTTAAGATGGGACATATGTAATTATAATTTGTAAGCCCATGTTGCAAATATAAATTAACAACCAAAAAAACATTTAAAATGTTGATGCATGATTGTGGACTATATGGAAATAATACAATTCCAGGTCTTCTGGAAATGTTTTTGGTCGCTGTGTCATAATTCAGCTTAATTTTTTATATATTGTTGCTTAAGGCACACTCATTGACGAGAACATGTCAAACTGGCACTGCATGTTGAAGAGGTTGCTGACCCCTGCTATAGATGCTATCAGGTTTGCTTCAGAGATGAGTGCATGGCATTGGGGATGTGTGAGTGTTTGTGTATGCGTAGGTGTGTGTGTGTTTGTGTAACTTCAGATAAGTAGATCAGCAAGTACAGGTATTGAAGTTGTGACTCATCTCCTCCCAAACCTTAATGCTCATGAATAATTGATAGGGCCTAGCCATGTCAAACTCATACTTGAGACGTGGATTATATGTTATGAAAGCAAAAGGAATGTAAGGATTATAAAATGTTGTATTTATTGATGCAGGTTCATACATTAAATTAATTAATTACCATAGGTTTTTCAAATCTTGTAAATTATTTGATTGAAGATTTGGATATGGTCAACTGATCAGTTTCCCTTTTCACCCGGAAATGTGTGGCAAAAATGTATGATTGTTAACAAGAAGGCTGCCTATAAATAGAAATGTAGAAATGCAATGGTTCTCGGTCCAAGTACAGTGAAAACATGTTTTGGTCCATTTGTCTGAAGAATGAGCTAAAATTCTTACACTACGGCTCTTTGAGAAATGTAATGAGAAACATAAGTGGATTGACTGGTTGTTAAGTATTAATGGCATTCATTTTGGCAAGAACTTGCCCCCCCCCCCACCCACACACACACACTCACCCACACACACACACACGGAAAACAAAAACACAATCCATGATTCTCCAATACAGGTCCACCTAGTCATACCAATTGGCCTTTGGGACCAAAACATCCAATCGAAAAGTTGAAAAAATACGTCATGGAATTTATTTGTTTATTAGAATAGTAAAACTTCTAAGTCACACACAAAATAGTATTTTTTTTAAAAATTGTTTTTACATTTGGAGCACTTATAACACAACACATTTAAAAAGGTGTATGTTTACTGAAACTGGGTGTGAGTGAGTGAGTGAGTGAGTGAGTGAGTGAGTGAGTGAGTGAGTGAGTGAGTGAGTGAGTTCTTTGTTTTTGCTCACACAAGGAGACTATGTCCAACAATCAGTAGTCACTATAATCACTACAATATACCAACATGAAAACAATAATATCTATACACCCACCAGCACATGTTTATCTGCTGTCATAAATCACCCACTTGTGGGGTGGGGGGGGGGGGTGGGGGGGATGGGGGTGGAGTGAGGGGGGAGGGGGGTGAGGGGGTGGGCCAGGGGGCGATAGGGTCCCAGGCAGAGGTGAGTAAGTGATGAGTCAACCCCTGCTGCTGCACTATAAGAGGTCCTGATGGAGCTCCAGCAGCGGGCACTCTGACTCACCGACCGACAGAGCCACGGTAAGAGTCCCACTCTGCCCTCATCCTTCCTTCTTCTTGACACACTTGTTTCTAAAGTGTAAAACTTTGTTTTAACCTGATGTGCATGAGTCCTGTTCGGCCAGTCTATCTGCGTTGGTGGGGCCTGTTGTTTATTGTCTTAGTGCTGTTGCTTGGACAACATTAACATTGAGGTCCTGCCATTATTTATCGGGTCAGTAAAGTTACACTGTGGATGGCTGTGTGGATGGCGGCCGGTTTAAGCGGCCTCACCGAGACCAGCATCCCTCAGTCCGATCTGGGCCAGGTGAGGCCGCTTAAACCAGCCATCATCCACACACACAGAGACAGGTATGACTGGAGTTGTGTTTATAATGTTTGTGTATAGCTGTGGTGGAGGGGGAGTCCCGGCGACTTCTCTGGCCATGCAGTGATCTTTGTACTGATTACACATCGTCATAGGAAATCACAGCTGTCTTTGACTCCTCTGCTCTGACAATATTGACTTGGATAAACAAATGTTGGGAATTACTCATCCTGGCGTTGACCCAGCAGTATCTTTTACAATGAAATACGTGACGGGATATCGATGAAAGTTGTGAAATGACATCCGGTGGGTTATGATTGACCTGCTTCGGTCTAAGATGTCGGTTTCTTTTTCTTCCTTTTAGGAAAACGAAGGTCTTCTCTATACTCCATAGTCTACACATCGGGAATATGGCGCGCCCCCATCTGGCCCTTCTCCTCCTCTGTCTGCTCGGGGGGTTCAGCTCGGCCCGAGCCTACCCCGCCTCCAGAGAGTCCGTGACGTTGAGGGCGAACGTCAAGATGAACGCAGAGCAGCTGGTGGTCCGACTGGACCAGTACCTGAAGGTAAGGGAAGCCATTCGGCTCCACTTGTAGTTATCTTTGTGTTCTTTGTATTCTTTCCGGCTCAAACAGCTCAAAGTACATCAGCCCTTATACTCGCTTAAAATACAATGATGGTGAATAATAATTAATTAATAAAAGAAAAAACTGAAATATGAAAGAACTGCAGGGAATAAACATGGGGGGAAGGGGTTGAGGGGTCAACGCGACCGCATTTACCCGCTATTTGAAAAAAGAATGCACTAGTTGGTCCCGGTGGAGCCCTCATGGAGCCTGTCCCCTTCAGCGGCTGTCCCTGGAGGAATGGAGCCAGAGCCTGAGTGCCAGCCCCCCCTTGGACCCCATGGACGGCCTGGCCTCCCTGGTCCTGGTGCTGGACGGCTACGAGAGCGTGATCTCCGAGAGGCTGGAGGGCCTGGCCCAGGTGAGGCAGGAGGTGTCCTCGCTCAGGGGCTACCTGGAGGACTGGCGGAGCGGCCACTGCGCCGGGCCCCCCCGGACCAAGCAGGCCCCCCAGGGCCGGCTGGCCCGGCTCCAGGGCTACAAGGAGTACCCCCAGACGGTGGGGCTGGAGGGTGTGGTGGGGCTGAAGGACTACCTGGTCCAGCTGCTGAAGCACCTGGACCTCCTGGGGGCCTGCTGAGGCAGCCGAGGGCGGGCTCTTCCTGCTGCGCCTCTGTCCGATTGGTCGATGGTTTTATTTATGATTTGTGGATCAAATCAATATTAATAATGCTGGACCGAATTTTCAGAGAATAATGTTTTAATACGTTTTTTTAGTATTTATATATTTTTTATGGAAAAAAACAAGAAAAGCAGACTTTTTACAGCAGGGTGTACATGTAGCAATAACAATTGATTTTCATATTCTCCAAATGAAATGTTTACGAACTGGTAATAGCCAGGTTATTTTTTACAGAAAATAACCTTGCTTGGAAATACGTTGAGCAAATCACTTTATATACTTACTACCAACTCAGTTATGAGTCACATTTGCCTGCCGTCAGGTTGTAACATGCCAAGCCAAGTGTTTCCATGTACTCTATGACAAGAAAAGCCTTTACCTGCCTCCTATATTTTCATTGCCTCAAAAGACTTAAGACTTAGCGATTTATTTCCCACCTATATATGCAACAGGAAAACGAATAATGTCATGTATATAGATATATATTTTTCTTAATAATTGTAAGTGTTAAGTGATGTGTATCTTTTAAATTGTATTTAAAATAAATATAGGTCAATATATTAAATTGATGTTTGATACATTTGTGGTTTACTATTACTGTGCATGTTTTTTATTTATGAATGAGACTGAAGAAATTGTTATGATTCCTCGATCTTGTTCTATAATCAAACATTTTATGAACTGTTAGCCAGAACCATGTAATGTTATGTAATGGCAAGTGTGCTTGACCTGCACACTATCAAATAAAAAGAGAGTATATACTGAGGGTATTGAGACAGCTTTAATTAAAAAAGAAAACAACCTCACAAAACGTTTTTACAAAAGGTATGCTGCCATTCGATGGGATTATACTGAAAAATATTAACAAGCACACTCCAGCTTCAATGCATCAAATCAAGAAAGACATTAACTTTTATGAAATGTAAAAGGTCTACAGATAAAAAGCAATGACCTTGCACTATTCACCGTCCTCCTTCCAGACAAACAGAGACATAAGACTAACTGAACCACTTGTTCCTTTTGATGTCGGCTGTCTTCTGGCCGCCTCCCAGTATCTTGTTCTTGTATTTTTCCACCATGCTGTCGAAGCGGTCCTCTTCTCGGTTCCTGAAAGGCTTCTTGCCTGGTTTCGCACTCTGGAAAGCAAAACAATAACCTACTCAGAACGATTTTTTTGTGTACCAATAAAAAAAAGAACAGAAAAAGGTATGACATGGTATTAACTGTTTAATAGTGATTGTGCATGTTGTATCAATAGTAATTGTGCATGTTGTATCAATGAAATTTGACCCTCACACCACATCGACAGTTTGAGTCTATCTATGTTTTTATTGGTGCACGAGGACTCGTTTCACATGATTTTAAAACAAAAGGTTGAATTTAAGTATGTTGCCTAGCTTGTGTTTTCTAGGATTTTCATGGAAATGGACGGCTTTTATTCAGTACTTTTTCTAACCAGTGGTGTATGGAAGTATATCCGTGCCATCGGGTTTTGAAAATAAAAACACATTGAATTATAAGCACTGAATATTTATGCATTGAAATAACCTATCTGAATTTTTTGCCTCTGAATTTAACTCTTTACATTTTCAATATATCATATTCACTTTTATTTTTCAATTGTTAAAAAATTCAACGTTAAAAAATTGAACGTTAAAATATTCAACTCAAATATTTTCAGCGTCCTAAAATTCAGTCCGCCAAAGTCACCATCAAAATTCAATGTACGAAATTCAGTGTTAACATCCGGGGACCCAAGAAAGAGCAATCGATCCTAGATGCTAGATCGCGGTCAAACGAGTTGGCGCGTCATTCTCGTTGGATACCTGACTCTCACGCGGGAAGGCAAAACAGATTTAGCCATGTCCAACGGCAACAGCGGCAGTAATGGTACGGAGCCCCCAAAAAGGACTTGGAGGAAAAAAATAATTTTGGTTGAAAAAAAAAAAGCAGAGAGAAAACTAATAATTTGGTTTGCGAGATATCGAAAACCAACTTCCGGGTCAGAATTTAACTTCTGGGTCAGGGGAAATACTAACAACCACAACGACAGAGCTTGGGAGATTTATCATCGCTTATTTTGAGCTTGGCCTCAAATATTCGGACATCAAATCAATACTTGCCAGTAGGCACGCCTTCCACATAAGTGAGAGACCTCTGAAGAGGTTACTGCGAGATAGGGGACAGTGGGACCCTCTCGCCGCAAGGCGTACTCTGACCTGTCGGTCCTGGTGGATTTTATTAGCGACCAACTGCAGTACTCTGGACAGCTTCACGGGTACCGATGGATGTACACTAAATGCAGGGAGCATGGACTGCGTGTGAGGAAAGAGGATGTGCGTTGTTGTTGAAAGAGCTCGATACCAGAGGAGTGTCACGGAGGATAGTGAGACGTCTCAGACGACGAAACTAACTAGTTAATAATAGTGTACATAATATACAACTAGTATTACTTTTTATACCCCGACATGTTTTGATTGTTAATGTTCCTGCAGTCTTCTTCTAAATGTCACATGATGTTGACAATCAGCTGTCTTGACACCACAGCAACATCATGTGACATTAAGAAGAAGACTGCAGGAACTTGTCATGGTATGAAAAGTAATACTAGTCTGATTACAAGAACAATTCAGTCAATTGTTCTTGAACAATTAAGTCAATTGTTCTTGAACAAGTACAATTATTAATTCATTGTTACGTTTTTCATCAAGCTAATGTGGCCAGTGAAAAATATGGCCTGAAAATATCAGGAAACAGCACCAAACTTGTTTGGCAATTTTTTTGTTTATTCAGAGTTCCACACACGGGATAGCAATATAGTTACAGTAAGCAAAAAGTTCCAGTCTCAACAAAAACATGAATAGCTTGTGTTGTCGTTTTTTAACCCCTCTCTCAGTATTTGAAACTACAGGTTGTAAATGCACAAATAATTTCAAAATGCTTTTCTGTCGGTAACATGTCAATGTTTGTACTGATTGGCCATCAGAAGTTCAGAGTTCGATAGATACATCAATTTTATTGGTCCCAACATTTGAAATCCAATGATATTCTATCATGAAAGACTCAGAATAAGTATTCACATTTAGTTACTGAAGCCAGTTACCTTTTTTGTTAAATACAATTGTAACTGAAAAAAGTGCTACATTTGTTAAAGTAAAGTTCTGAAATTGATACACATTTGATTTACTTTTTACATGCTTTGTCTATAAAGCCCCCCCTCATTTCTGTGTTTCTAAACTATCGTTTAAAGGAATATAACATTTGCCAAAAGCTAGAGATGTTGAGCTATGACTTTAATGCCGCGTTTCCACTGCAGGGTGCGGAACGGATCGGATCGCAAAGGTGCGGTAGGGAGGGGGCGGTATAGCCCAGCTCAGTTCCGAGGTCGCGTTTCCACTGCCGACAGTACCCTTGGTGGTAGGCCGGATGTCGATCGCCGCGTCAGCTACGTAAACATCGGAAACAACGTCTTCCTCCCCAAGAATGCAGACGAACGTCTCCACCTCCTTGTTCGCCCAAGCAAGCTTTTTACGCGACATGTTAATTGTAAAGAATAATACCTCGAGGCTACTGTTTGTTTGTTTTTATCCCCGCGTCACCCGGATTCTGTCGACCAATCAACGGAGGGGGGGTGTAGCTAGAATTTCACGGGACCCTTTCAGGCGTCTGGTCTCGTTTTGGGTACCGCAACGGAGGAGTCCCGAGAATGGGGCCGGAACGGGTACGGCAAAGTCCGGGTCACGCCCACTTTTGGCGGTGGAAACGCGACCCGACCCGCACCTTTGCGATCCGATCCGTTCCGCACCCTGCAGTGGAAACGCGCCATAAAGGAAACTTATAAAGGAAAAGGACAGCAAGGTGAATTACTTATGTGACCAAAAAATCCTGCCACTTCGAAGCTCGACACAACTAAACACGTCTGACCTACACAGATGCCCTGATGGCCTCTCTGAGGTGCATGTACAAATCCACTGCCTGATATGGATCTGTTGCTAGAGGGAGATTGGAATCAGCCACAAGGATGTTGCTTAGTTCATATAGATCTGGATCAAACGCTTCGGTCTGGCGAAAGATACATTCATTTTGGGAAAGGAAGTCTCTTGTCCCATAGAGTTCAGGTAATGCAAACATCACGTTGGGCCGACCGCTGGGGAGGTTAAGGTTGTTCGATGGCCTGATGGTGTGTGTGTTCCAGACCTGTGCAGTGTCATCCAACTCATCATCCTGTTAAAAGCAAGAATATAAAAACAATAAATTAGAGCCGTCAGTTAAACGCGTTATTAACGGCGTTAACGCAAACCAAATGTAACAGCGTTAAAAATAACGCAATTGTGCGATTAGCGCAATTATTTTATTTAAAAAAAAAAAAACTTTTTTTTTTTTTCTTTGGCTCAAAACAAAGAAGCAGTAGCCTGACTGCTATGTTCAAATGACATTTGTTCAAAGCAGTCGTTTAATTGCACTATAGGCTCTTTTTTTGTATCGTCCTGTTTTGATCAGTATATGCCAATGTTGTTATCAATAAAAAATCATTTGCACAAGGCAAGCCGATGCACTTCACCATGTTGATAAGAGAATTAAAATGAGAAGAATTATGGGACAAAATCAAGGGATATTTAGCATAGAAAAATAATTTGCGATTAATCGTGAGTTAACTATGACATTAATGCGATTAATCACGATTAAATATTTTAATCGCTTGACAGCTCTACAAAAAATACATTAAGGAAGAACTATAAATGCATATCCAGGGCTGTTCGCTTATTTTTTTTGAAGTGGTAGCACTGGTGCCAGCAAGCACAAAAATTCAGTAGCATAAAAATACATTTTGTAGCACACAGTGTGATCGAAAACTTGCATAACCTTAACCCTTGGATTTCACTCTAATTACCTTTGAGCAAGTCATCTTGGTCTCATTTGAGATTCACAATCAATATTATATCCTTGTGTGCAGTAATAATTGTAGAAAAAATGAATAGGGCTGCACTTATTTAGACAAGAGCCTAACCTGCCAATAGCAACTTTTGCTGATTCAGAATTGTTTCCCCCCCCATAGAACAATAATATTAATATCTATATCTCTGTATATTGTTTATCTATACACAAAATTATTATAATAATGATAAACATTTTTAGAACATTCCTTTTAATTAAAACCAAACTTTATACATTGAACACAGCCTATTCAATTAATTAGTATACATATTTCTACAATTTAGGATAAATTAAATAGGTTGTTGTGAATGTTTTTGGAGTAGTTCTTCCATGGCTTATTTCAAAATGTGTCTATAGGCTACTGTTGACTGCTCTCAGCTCTCTGCAGCTGAAGGACAAGATGTGTCCAGCCAAAGTGGCGGGTGGACTCAATAACTTAAGACTACTTTACCCAGTTTGGCGACTCGGCGAGTGTTCATTTTGAGCCCTCTAAGCAGTGTTGTGCATCACTTATGGAAGTAAATCTGTGCCATCGGATTTTGAAAATAAAAACCCATTGAATTCTAAGCAATGAATATTTATGCATTGAAATAACGTAACTCAAAATAAAATGTTTGTATTATTGGATATTTTGAATAATTATGAGCTATTGCATATATAAACCCACACATGCATAATCCCATTCACAAATACAAGTTTTAACAATACTTGCTACACTTTTGTAGTTGAAGTTATTTATTTAGTTTAATTGATTATTTATGTTTTTTCTTGAAGTGCTATTTTCTTTACATTACATACATTGCACATACTGCACCCCTGAAATCTTCAATATATACGTTATAAAACAGCATAAACAATGTTCATGGGGTGAGTGGTGGTGTAACATAACGTGATTCTGCAGTGGGAGCATTATTTGATAGAGGCAATTGGTCTATTCACATACTGTGTATCGTGCGATGGTGTAGGTCAGGGTTAGCATGAAGGAGGCAACATGCGAGATTCTCCTCACGGTACTTTAATGCCGCTTTTCCACCGCACATGTAGCTCGACTCGACACGACTCGACACGGTAGCAGCACGGGTCGTTTTCCACCGCAAATAGTACCTCCTAGACATGGGCGGGGTCGGCTGCGCGAAAGGGCCGTGACGTATTTTTGTACGCGACGCAAACAACAGCTACGCAACCCACACATGGACAGAACCCACATAACAACAATGGAGGACATCGATAACGTTACTATTATTAGCTGGCATGTTGAAGAAGTGGAATATGTTGGCTGCGGCGCTGCTATGGCTGTTACCAGCATGGTTGCCATGTCGCTCTCGTGACTACGTCAAACTCTCTGGCCAATCAGTGGCCAAGGTGACGTCTGCCGACGTCACCTTTTAGCATCGGCTCAGCCGCTTGGAACCTAGAGCGAGGCGGTACTAAAAAAAGCAGCCACTTCAGGTACCAGATACCATGTTTTCACGGTAGAAACGCAAAAAAATGCGAGCTGAGTCGAGTCGAGTCGAGCTGGTACCATGCAGTGGAAAAGCGGCATTAGTATACTATAAGCTTTTGACCATACCACGCCAGGTCTCCATGGCACTATATATATTTAATACAAGGGTGGAAAGTCCGGGATTCCTGCCTACAACAAATCAGTTACTAAATAAAATAACTCATATTAAAAAGGGAGACTTCGATCGTATACTGCTGTTTATTCTAGCCGAGCGGAAGAGCAGGCACTTCTTCACTCCACGTTATCTCGTATAACCAAACAAAAGAGGGAGGCGCCCACGCTACATATTATAAACCTGACAGTTACAACTGTACCCCTGAAATCTTCAATAAAGACGTTATAAACCAGCATCAAAATATGCCCGTTGACTTGCGCTAGCCTAGTCTCCAATGATAAGAACACCAAGGCTAACTTGGGAATAAGCCCTATGTCCAAAATTCCGAACTACCCTTATTTTTCAATTCGACGTCCTTCTTATGTACAAGTGTCCGTTAGTATTGTCCATTGCTGAATCTTACAGAAACAACCCATACTAATTAGGGATGTGAAGAATGTGTCGACTCAACGGTCGATTCTCGACTCGTGCTCTAAACGACTCTAAAAATAGAAATCGATGAATCTGGGTTTTTTTTACTTTTCTTTTTTTTTTTTTTACATACAATCTGCTTCAATGTCCTTTACAAAACATTGTAACCCATTTCTGCTTTCAAAATAACCAATTAAAATTTATCAAAATTCAATAAATCCTTCTCTTTTCTTTCAAATGGGAGACGTAGCTGCTGTGTTTTTCTAACGGTCACTTCTGTTCTGCTACACCGCTACGTCTCCCAAGAGCGATCTCTTCCTTTGTCCTTTCATGACAATGGCATCTTCACTCAAAAGTCTGGTGTGGGATAGTTTCATGAAGATTGATGACAGAACAGTTCAGTGTAAATCATGCCTCATGAAGTTTGCGTACCATTCGTCCACAACCGTGTTGTTGAATCACCTGGCAAGGAGGCATCCCAAAGCCTTCCAGCCAGCAAGGCAGCATCGCAAACTTTACGGTGAGATCCTGTGATAGCCGCCGGGCTGAAAGAATCAGCGGGTTGCTAGCTAAGATGATAGCCGGAGATATGCTGCCCATGAGCGTAGTAGAGGGGACTGGGTTACGCAATCTTATTTCATTTCTCGAGCCAACCTACACAGTGCCATGTCGCCAAACGATGACTGTGAGGCTGGAGAAAATGTACGGCGAAGCAGCAGCCTCCCTCCGCGAGATCCTGTCCTCAGCTGACAAAGTTGCCATCACCACTGATGCCTGGACAGCTTTGACGACTGAGTCGTACGTGACGGTGACCGTTCACTTTTTCAGCGACTGGGTCGGAGTCTCAATCAGTGAGCGCAGCATGCAGACAGGAGTGCGCCCACAGTCTCAATCAGTGAGCGCAGCATGCAGACAGGAGTGCGCCCACAGTCAGTCAGTGAGCGCAGCATGCAGACAGGAGTGCGCCCACAGTCTCCAGGTGGGTCGGAGTCTCAATCAGTGAGCGCAGCATGCAGACAGGAGTGCGCCCACAGTCTCCAGGTGCACCTTCTCAAGGATTGCAAAAATACCTCTGCCAAAATACACCAAAACATGAATTTTCGTTTACAAATATTTATTTAAAAACGAAAATATCTGTTTTAGTGGGTGTAGCCTCTGTTAAATTAAATGGTTTTATGTCCGACTTAAACAATTTCGTTGCAAAGAGGAGGCGCGCATCATCAACTGCTGTTCCTAATTAAAACAACGCCGACACATTATGCCTATTGGGAATTTACAGGTTCACAATCCTGCTCTTTGATATTTTGTTTATCATCATTTTTATATCAACTTAACTTCATAAAAAAAATGCATTATTGGTGTGCTCCTGATAGCAACCTTTAAAATAGGACGGGTGGGCCAACTGGGCCGCTGTCTTAAAGGAATGCGCAGATCCTTTGAGCTCTGCAACTGCTGCAGCCGCGGGCCGAAAAAAAGAGAAAAAAATCGATCGATTTTTCGATTTATGCCTCCTACACGTCGACTCACAGAAAACGAGTCGTTTAACATCCCTAATCCTAATGGCATATATATATATAGAAAAATGTACTCACCGAAGAAATGTTACTGCTGCTGTTGCCGTTGGACATGGCTAAATCTGTTTTGCCTTCCCGCGTGAGAGAGTCAGGTATCCAACGACGCGCCCACTCGTTTGACCGCGATCTAGGATCGATTGCTCTTTCTTGGGTCCCCGGATGTTAACACTGATTTTCGTACATTGAATTTTGATGGTGACTTTGGCGGACTGAATTTTGGGACGTTGAAAATATTTGAGTTGAATATTTTAACGTTGAATTTTTTAACATTGAAAAATAAAGGTGAATATGATATATTGAAAATGTAAAGAGTTAAATTCAGAGGCAAACAATTCAGATAGGTTATTTCAATGTATAAATATTCAGTGCTTATAATTCAATGTGTTTTTATTTTCTAAACCCGATGGCACAGATTTACTTCCATAGTGGTCACTCACAGCTTTCACCCATTCATAAACAACCCTAACCCTAACCCTCAGCGCGGCTGAGTGCGCCGTGCAGTGCGACCGCCCAGTTATCGCTAGCAGTTAGGGTGAGACGCCATGCTCAGGGACACCTCGACACTCTGGGGGGGGTCAGGGATCTACCTCCACTCTAGTGCATCCCTAGAACCATGTTCCCTTTGGCCGAGCTGTGTGGGTGTTTGGGACCATGCTCCCTTTGGCCCAGCTGTGTGTGTGTTAGGGACCATGTACCCTTTGGCCCAGCTGTGTGGGTGTTACGGACCATGTTCCCTTTGGCCTGGCTGTTAGGGACCATGTTCCCTTTGGCCTGGCTGTTAGGGACTATGCTCCCTTTGGCCCAGCTGTGTGGGTGTTATGGACCATGTTCCCTTTGGCCTGGCTGTTAGGGACCATGTTCTCTTTGGCCCAGCTGTGTGGGTGTTATGGACCATGTTCCCTTTGGCCTGGCTGTTAGGGACCATGTTCCCTTTGGCCCAGCTGTGTGGCTGTTAGGGACCATGTTCCTTTTGGCCTGGCTGTTAGGGACCATGCTCCCTTTGGCCTGGCTGTTAGGGACCATGTTCCCTTTGGCCCGGCTGTTAGGGACCATGTTCCCTTTGGCCCGGCTGTTAGGGACCATGTTCCCTTTGGCCCAGCTGTGTGGGTGTTATGGACCATGTTCCCTTTGGCCTGGCTGTTAGGGACCATGTTCCCTTTGGCCCAGCTGTGTGGGTGTTATGGACCATGTTCCCTTTGGCCTGGCTGTTAGGGACCATGTTCCCTTTGGCCCAGCTGTGTGGCTGTTAGGGACCATGTTCCCTTTGGCCTGGCTGTTAGGGACCATGCTCCCTTTGGCCTTGCTGTGTGGGTGTTTGTAAACCTGTTGGCTGTAGTCTGACAGTGTGGGTGTTTGATAACCGGTTAAATGTAGTCGGACTATGGGGGGGGGGGTGTTTGGTAGCGTTACCTGTGGCCTGGACTGTGGGGGTTTCTGTACCATCGAAGGAGCCTGGCGGTCCTTCCTGCTGGTGTGACCTTTAGGTTTCTTGGGAGGAGCCTGCTGTTTACCTTTATCACGCAGCCTGCACAGAAAGAAATAATAATTCAGTGAGAGGATCCCAAACGGTTTCTTAAAAATCTGATAGTGCTAGACCAGCTCAAAACACGAATGTTTGGTTTTCCTATAAGGAAGCATCAAATTCTTTTATGAGCTTAAATGTTACATTTCAGAGGTTGGATCACAATTTGAAAGGAATGGTTCCTCGACGGAGACACGAATTGAAGGTACCTGATCTTAGGCCCCCTGTGTGACGGGAAGGGCAGAGTCTTCCGCTTCTTCTTTCCGTCCTCCAGTTCTACGTATTCCACCTCCGGCTTGGTCAGGAATCCAGAGAAGTGCTTGGCTTCAGGAGTATCTGAGTCATGAGGTGGATCACAGATAGTCAGCCCATTTTAATGCTTCAACATCGGCCCACATGCACGCCGACTAGGGCCCGACCGATTTATCGGCCGGCCGATTTAATCGGCCGATTATAGCCTTTTTGAAAATAATCAACATCTGCCAAAAAGACGCCGATTACAACCGACTTTTTTTCTCAAATAAAGGGGCAACGACGACATATCTAGAAACTGCCGTAGTCTTGTAGTGTAGCGTAGATAATTCGGCCCCATTTCTGGCGCTGGTTCGATTATATTATGGGCTGCTTCTGGCTGGAATGTCTTTGCGTAGTAACCAGTCAGTGGTGCATTATGGGTAGCGTAAAATCACAGACCCGAAAATAATGTAGAATAATCTGTGTGTTTGTAGACCAACTACAATGTCGTTGTGTTGTAACTGGCACACATTGGAAGCCTTTGGAAATGTGTTTAAGTGTATTCCCATCCCGTGAACAGGAGCTAGGCTACTGTAACTCTGCATGTCAATGGGAGCAGCAAACTGAAAGCCAATGCTATCCCCCAGTGAACTCCCCTTCTGGACCCACAATGAAAAATGATCGGTATGTTAAGCCCTTTGGGTGCCTTTGAGATTTCTATGGTACAGAACCACTAAAGAAGTCATACCCATTTTCCGTTTGGCTTGCACTGTGTTGTTCTGGCCGGCCGGCTGCAGGCTAGCTGCAGCTCCAGGTTCCGTCTTAAACTTCACCACACATCCAGTCTTTGGTTGAACCTTCACTGCATCACCAGGTTGGGGTTGAACCTTCACTGCATCACCAGGTTGTAGCTCAATCGTCACTGCAACTTCCGGTTTGGGCTCAATCTTCACTGCAACTCCCGGTTTGGGCTGAATCTTCACTGCAACTCCCGGTTTGGGCTGAATCTTCTCTCCACTTCCTGGTTGTGATTTGAACTGAATCTTCACTCCACCTTTACGAGGTCCGTTTTTGAAGTGTTCCTGGAAAGGAGGGAGGGATTATCTTACCTACTAGCACAGTGGCATGGCTACTCCGTTACCGGGTTATGATCATGTGAAGAGGTGACAGGAAAGCTAAATCCAAACATTACATTGGGCAATACGTGGTGTGAAGATGTGACGTTTGGCGCATGGAATGAATTAACTTAGAAAGCTGAAAATGTGTGCTCTTATGGGCTAGCAAGCGCAGCCGTTGGCTCGATTGTCAGGCGGCATCAAAGGAAATCCCAAGTCAATGCTCCAAACGCACCTTGTTTTTAAGTTGTCTTGCTTCCTTTAATTTCAGTTTCCTTCCGTCCTCCAGGGAAAATTCGACGATAGGTCTCTGTAGCACGACCCAGAAAGGAAAACTGTTAGTTCCACGAACAGCCTGCCTAAACAAATAATT
The DNA here is from genome assembly GCF_902167405.1 of Gadus morhua. Taxonomy (NCBI): domain Eukaryota; kingdom Metazoa; phylum Chordata; class Actinopteri; order Gadiformes; family Gadidae; genus Gadus; species Gadus morhua. The sequence goes on along the minus strand of NC_044056.1, from coordinate 994,382 downwards.
TCAGACAACACACGGCATTAAACGGAACTTGGCCAACTATTGAGCTGTGTCAATGTCAAGTCATATTGACAGAGCAGGAAGCTGGCTCCTCCTATAAGCTACGGTTGTAGAAGAGCTTCATGCACAAAGCCTACCTTGGTGGGGCCGAAGATGTCCGGGTTGTTGTTGAGGTGGCGGAGGGTGCTGAGAGCGTGGTCTGGGCACTGGAACTCGACAAAGCCGTATCCTAGAGACAGGCCCATGGCCTTGCCCTTCTCTGGTTTCCTGTCATACATCACCCTGCACTAGGGAGAGGAAGAGTAAGAACCACGTCAACGCAAAGGACTTGGAGTCAGGAAAGGCCGTTCAACGCATAGACCACACACTCAAGTCCAAATCATAATATTAACTAAATCAAATAACTGTAAATGATAAGGACGTCCATGGACTGTTTCCTAAGGGGGACATCACTTTGTTCTGTATACAATTTAAAAAATATATATCTAAAAAGGGAGCTTTTTAATATGCCCACTGACCCATTTTTTTCATTTTTAAGGTCTATCAACCCATCCATACCATCTATGTTTCTCACCTCGGGGATGCGAACTCCTCTTGCTCTGCTTAAAGCTTGAAAACAGATGTCCTTCAGTTTTGTATTGTCCACCGACTTGGGTAGGTTATGGACACAGAGTCGAGTCTTCGACACGTACACATTAATGTCTCGGAGCTTGGTTCTCTTAACCTCCTCAAACTGAAAGGGCATCGGGACACAGATCAGTTAATGCAGCATGGGTAACAGGGAGAAGGGCTCCAATATAATATGTTTGTACGGTTGATGAAAAACTATTTAGATCCTTTGTGGTATGGTCATCTCGGGCTAGGTATGACTCGGAGAGTGGTAAATGTTCAACACGTGGTTTATTCTAACTGAGACACAAGGTAAACCAGCTTGCGTTCTGGAGGTGGTTTATGAAGCTTCCTTCGAACTCAGGCAAGAATTCAGTTTATATTGGAAGTGGGCAGATGGTAAATAAGCCACGCATACAGGTTCTAGTTTACCCAGGTAAACCTTTCGTCTCTCTTGGCTTTGGCGGAAATGGCAAGATGGCCATGTTTCTGGTCTTTAACTCGTCTACAAACTCATAAAACCTTATAAGGTGTTATCCATTATGTGGAGAAGAAACCATTCATAATTGTTGTTAGCTTGAAACATGTCATCGGAAGTAGCATAGACTAAAATAATGACATTGCTGTACAATCGTCTCTGTAGCAACAAGTGAGGGAACGCCAAGGAACACGTACCCGGGTTCGTTTGACCATGTCTGCTTCAGGCACTCCCTCTGCAGCCTTGGTTCCAGCACGAATTACTAGAAAAGGCAACAGAGCAAATATAAATCCAAGGGCCTTCTGGTCTACTCAAATAGCATACAAATACACAGTGTGTATATATCCGGATACAGTATTGACTGTTGTGAAACACCAAAATGTCCCAACGATAAGAGTCTCAAAAACACAAGCCAAGTCAGCCGAGTACGTTCTGTTTACACTGGGAGTTCTGTAAACGTGGGAAAATCATGGCGGAGAAATTTGGGAATTGCGAATCAGTGTTTCAACCCCACTTACATCCTTCTCTCGCTAGGTAGAGGTTCCTGGCCCCGGTCTCCACCTTCACCTTCTTGTCTTTGAGTTGGGCTGCACTCTCCCGGCTCACCGCCGCTGAGACGATCAGCCTCCGGCCGTCGACGCGGACGCCGCCATTCTTAAAAAGGGACAACCAATAGGATTCAAACGAGGTGAAACACATGTAAGCCGTGTGAGGCAGTCTGTATTGATCGCAATTCCAGAGTTTGAATCTGGGTTACACGTATTGACTTTAAAAAGCTTATAGTTTGAACTGGGTAGATCAGAGAAAGATAGATAGTGCCCTTTGAGCAGCGCAGTAAGCTCAAATACAGTCATGAATTAATTCATTCATTCATTCATACGACAACAGCTTACCTCTGCATCATCTTGGGTCATTGCAATGCACTTTTCCGCAGATTCTTTACGTTTAAACTGGGCAAATGCACAACCTGGTGAAGACAAAGACAAACAAAAGCTCCTATTAAGCGTTTTCCAACACCAACACCAAGCTGTTTGTTATTATGTCCCCATTGGTTCCGTACCTTTGGAATGGTCCGTGTCTGGGTGAAGAACTATCTTGATGTAGTTCAGTTCCCCGAAACGCAAGAGCGCCTCCTCCAGAGCTTCCTCCTCAGTGTCGAAGGAGAGGTTCCTGCCAGCACCCCGGGGAGGAGAACAAAGGGGACGAGGGGGGGGAGAAATCAGGCTGACTGAACAAGAAGCCCTACAGCACGGTCGTAATACCACAGCGACTTATTCACAGTTAAGGGCTGATTATGGTTCCACGTTACGCAACGACCACGAAGACGCTTCGACGCAGTCGTGAACCTATATGGTTCTGAGTCTGGTTTATAGTAAGCGGACCAATCACAGCCCCCGCTGCTGCGTCGCCTCGACGGAAGGTTCACATCTCTGGGAGGCGCACGTCAGGCCCTTGGGGTGCACGCAAGGAGGGTCCGCAAGGACGTTAGGGGTCCGTAACCCCCTTGCTTTGCGTCCATGTGGAACCATAATCAGCCCATTAGGGCAACATCCAGGTTGCCCAAAAAGGGGATACGTTGTTGGATTCATTAGGCCTTGATGTTTTAAGACCCTTATGAACCAGGACCTTAAGGGTCAGGACCAAACAGTGCCGATGGAATCAGATTTGTGAGAAGAATTTTTTAATCCCAAAACTTAATCCTGATCTGAAACGGATGAGCTTTGGGAACTGCTTGGTGAGACGTAACGTGGACAGTGAAAGCAGAACAGTGAGGATCACCAACCTGATGAAGATCGTTCTGCCCTCGTTCACATCTGAAGGGAGGGGTTTCCTCGGCTTACGATCTGGACGACAGAGAGAACACAGTGTGGACAAAATAACAGGACAGAAACAAAAAGGAAATGTTTAATTGTAAGAAACTGTAGATATGCTAGGAGAAAGACACATCGACACCAACCAACCTACCTAGATCATCATCGCTGTCATCATCATCTTCATCATCGTCATCCTCATAATCCTCCTCGTCACTATCGAAGCTACTGTTGTCATCATCCTCATCTCCACTCTCTTGAGACCCGCCATCCTCCTCATCTGCCTCCTCCTCACTCTCTTCTCCATTGTCACTATCCTCTTCATCGTCTGAAGAGGCCTCCTTCAGCTGCTTTGCAGCCTTTTTGGAGAGGGCTCTGTGGAAGGAAAAGGGACACAGGGGGGGTCGGCTTTACATATTTAATAGTGTCTACAATTTAGAGAAGGTAGCAAGAGTAAGCTAGATTTTTAAAGCTTAGCTTTTGGTATACTCAAGACAGACAAATAAGCCATTGGACCAACAAATCGGTCCAAAGAAGTTGAACGGGCCTGCGAATGCAACAGAAACCAGACTTTTTCCTTTGGTTCATCTGAGCCTTTGATTCATAGATTGCGATCGGGGTGTAAAGAGAATTTCAACAAATACGACAACCAATTAGTGATGAACGATTAATCGAATTCAAACCCGACACGGTATGTAATAGAACGCGACATGCAAATCGCAAAGGCGAGATTATTTTCTTTTTGGGTGATTTCTTACTTATACTGTCTGGAGATCAGTAATGTCAATATTTATTTTTCAACACATAGGCCTGGCCTAAAGGAAAGAGCTTTTTAAATGTTGACTGCTTCCAAACTTGTGTTGGTCATACTAAGGAATGACTGATTGCATACTAAATCGCAATATTGGTCGGAATAATCACAATTAGATTATTTCCCCAATTCGTTCAGCTCTACAACCAATGCTTCTAAAGCTAGGCCGAGTGGCCTAGCTTTAGAAGCATAGTTTAGGCCACACCGCCAAAGTAGGAGGCTGCTCTTGGGAGTTCATACCCTTTCTTGGGCGCCGCTTGCTTCTCCGTGCCGCCCTCGTCCTCAGAGGCGCTCTCCGCTTCGTCTTTCTCCGGTTCGTCTTTCACCGGATCTTCCTTTTTCTTAGGAACTGAAGGAAATGGGTCATCAGTCACCCAGATTGATTTATAGACGGTGGTCCCCGTTTCTACACACACTAGTTTGTGGTTCATTACAAGCGAAGGTTTATTGTCATCGAGCAAGACTTACCTTCTGGTTGGGTGGCGAGGAACTTATCCTTCGGTATGGCCCAGTCCACCGCTACCTGACGCCCTGGGGGATAAATATGGGTTGGACATTATTGTGCATTCGCAAACTCATCAAATCACCCCAAACCAGGTGCCTGTGGTTAATGTAATGATCAGGATATTAAATATAGTACAATCGCTCCTGTTGCAGCATATAAGCACTGTGTCTGTACATTTGTTGAGCAAGCATTAGGACTTACCTTTTATCTCCTTCATGTTCATAGCTTTGAGGGCTTTCCCTGCTCCCGACATATTTTTGAACAGGACAAATCCAAAACCACGCATCTTTCCATCTGTTAATACCAATGAATGTTGGTTATGAATGTGGATGAAATTGCACAGGAAAGAGAAAGAAAAGTACATGTATCAGCCTTTAAATGTGTTGCTTAGTTAACTTGCAAATTGTTTTGAAAATATTTTATTAATAAGTAAATATGATTTATTTTTACCAGCTTTCAGAGGGATTTTGGTTTCGAGAACTTCCCCAAATGCGGAAAAAGTCTGCTTCAGATCATCTTCGGAGCACTTTGACAGAACACACAAAAGGTTACGAATAGAAGATGGACACATGGGCGCAATCATGTTTTTGGGTTCTCTAATAACACCTCAGGACAAAAGGACAAAAAAAGAGGACAAAAAAGAACATACCTTAAAACTGATATTTCTGATGATGAGTTTGGATTTCAGTGCACTTTTTCGAATGCCTTTAAATGTGGGCTCCTCTTCCTTTGGAGGTTGAGCTTTGGGGGCTTCCTCTTTCGGTTGTTGCTGTTTCGGGGTTCCCTCTTTCGGGGATTCCTCTTTCCCGCATTTCTGTGGTTGCTCTTTTGGGGGTCCCTGTTTTGGGGGTGCCTCTGCCAGGGGTTTCGCTGGTCGCTCTTTCGGGGCTTTCTTTGGGGTCTCTTTTGGGGGTTCTATTTTCAGGGGTTTCTTCTGCGTCTCTTTTGGGGGTCCCTCTTTCAGGGGTTTCTTCTGCGTCTCTTTTGGGGGTCCCTCTTTCTCTTCCCCCTCTTTCGGAGGTGGTCCTTTGGGAACTACGGGAAAGGGAATTGCAGAAAGTAGAATGATTGATTTACTCCAACTCTGTATAGAAACGACACTATTGTATTCTGTAACATATTGCGCTCGATTGCTCACAATCTGTTGGAAAATAATTCCTATACCTGGCCTCTTTTTATCGTGTTTCTTCTTCTTTGCAATTGACACAGATATCCTTTTCCCGTCGTAACTTTTGACTTCTTTCAATGCTTGTAGTGCATCGTCCTCCATGGCGTACATGACGTATCCAAATCCCCGACATTGTTTAGTCCCTGATGCAAGTATCAAACATATCACATAAATCATTGGTTATCAATGGTATTTATTATCAATTCAGTACCTTTAGATATTCAATATTCGAACCTACCCTTTTCGTTGACAACGAAGCAATGCTTTACAGGTCCGATCTCGGAAAAGATCTCTGTAAGACGTTCATTTGACGCCGAATCGGGCAAAGATTTGACGAACAACGTATGGCTACCCATGATGGAAAACGGTGTTGGTACCACGAGCTATTGACTACAAGGTATGAATTTAGAAACAGACTCTACGACCTTAAATATAACTTTTCCTTCTACCGCATATGGTATAAACAAGCACCTTTCTAAAACGAACTTATAATTCCAGCATGCCAACCCGGAGACACATCGCATGTTTACATGTGGGAGCAGCCATCTTGAAATGAAAGCGGAAGTCATCGGACAGTCGCTCTAAACTTCTCACTACTGTCCCTAGTGGGGGAATCTAAATCCACTCTTTACAGCCCTAGCAGTCATGGATTTTATAAAAATATTATTACACTACTATTAAGGCCCTATGGGCCACGAGGCATTTGGAGGACAGGTAACAGGTAACTATTAATCCATGGAAATAATGCAAACACACAAAGGAAAACATAAAACTAAAGGGACATTTGTTTTATTATATTGTATTTTGGAATTTGGAAGCTATTTTGACATGAACTTCGACTTTTTCCCCAACACCCATAACTCTTACACAGGAGTCTTCTTTATATCATTCACCCCTTATCGATACAATTACATATCCTCTAGGTCTCTTTTAGGATTATGAGTGGTTCCAAATATTTGGGAATATCCCAGCACTGAGTGAAGCTGATTGGAATTGAGGGTCATTGTTTTATTTATTTCGATATGGGAACCATCCACAACAACTTCCAGTTGGCTCTCACTCTCCCTCACTCACTGTTTTTTTTCTATCTCTCTCTCTCTCTCTCTCTCTCTCTCTCTCTCTCTCTCTCTCTCTCACTCTCTCTCTCTCTACAAAGTTACCATTCCGAGATAATCCTTTATCCTTTGGTACCCCACTCATTTTGCAAGCTCAAGAATTAGTTTCATAGAAATGCATTTTTAAAGTAATAATGTAATTGAACGGATGACTCAGTCATGTCAGGTCAATCATGATGAAGACGGTTAAAATGGAATACATCAATACCAATGTCTGGTAGCACAACAAGTATTTTCTGTCCGTCAAATGGGATATCTTAAAAGCAATCGTGTCAATCACAATATTCTTAAATATATATTATATTTTGTATGCAAATGACAAGCAATTAAATGATCATATAACATTAGAGACAATGTCAATAGCCGATATTTTATTGCAGTGGCTCCCTATAGCAGGCCAGGGGAGGACCTAGCATGGACTTACATTCTGCTAAATTCTTGACATAGTACCAAATATATTAATAACCCATTTATGAAAAGGGCTGGACCCGCTTGTTTAGTTTTCAAGGGTTATAAACCAAAAAAATTAAAAAACAAAACACATAGGCCTTGAAAACAAAGAAAGTAAACAAGTAGCATTAAGAAACAGTACATTTACAACAGTTCCTATTAAAAATATTTTTGGTTAAGGCCATCACATGAATGCCCAACCCAAAAAAATCCTATTTGCCAGACCGGAGAGCCACAGCAAGCTTTTGCATACAAAAGGGATGTTCCTCTAAAAAAGTAGACACAGGAAACCCCTCTAGAAAATGGACATGATCACACTTCGTGGCTGTTAGTCACCACTACATTTATTTAAGTAACCTCTAAACAGACTTTTGCAAATGCATATTCTTCTTTCAAGAACATGCCATGAAAGATAGTTGGTATTTATTGGGGCAAAAAAATACAGACAACCCTGTTGCTGTCGGAGCTCCAAAACGTCCACACAGAGCTACATCCTGGACTACATCCTGTAATACATCCTGGACTACATCCTGGACTACATCCTGGACTGCAGGGCGCTGAGCTTGAGAGAGTACAGGAAGTTGTCGAGAACCAGCTGGTATTCCTGAGGATGCCTCCTGAGGTGGCCTGCGTGGGTCGAATCCTCCCAGCTCTTGCCCGTCACGTCCATGCCACGCTTGCGCCACAAGTCCAGTACTTCTTCCACGGCCAAGTGGTCACTCAGCGGGTCGTTTTCACAGAAGAAGAACAGGACGGGAGCCCGCACCGGCGTGCTCTTGAACACCTCGATGCCCCTGTTGAAGTGATCCACCGTTTGGCGCTTGAAGGCGCTGAAGTATAAAAGGCTTGCTTTGGTCACCAACTTCTCGCAGTGGGGGAACACGGTTATGCCTAAACCTGGAGAAACAGTAACAGCAGGGAGAAAGAAAACATAAATAAGAAAAAATAATAATAATCAAGCTCAAACCGCCGTCTATTTCCTAATATAAAAGATTGTCAAAGTATTGTCAAAAGAATCACAGACTAACTTCCGTTGCCGTCATTGGTCCGGTTTGGAGATCGCTAATTGCGGACCAATGATGTCAACGGTCCAATGGTGAAGCGATACCATCTTGTATTGGAAAGAAGCCCATTCTCAATTACATTCTCCTTTAATAAGTAAACGCATCAATAAAATATACTATAGAGCGTTACTGAGCTCAAGTGTCATTTGTTTTTTGAACATGCTAACCTTTAGCCATCTTCTCCACTGATCCCACTACAGCGCTGTCGTAAACATGACCTTTAATCCTGCCAGGGAAGGCCTCGTATTTCTCTGGATTTTGGGAAACGTGCACCAGCATCTGAGAGAAAGTGTAACAGCCAATGGAGAAGGCGTGCACCAGTAGTGGGCGCGACACAAAGCGATCAGTATGCAGCAGATCCAATAGCCTCTCAGTGTTTTCCAATCCCCACCGTGGCCAGAGGAAATCTGTCACCTGGACAGAGACAGAGACAGAGAGACAGAGACAGAGACAGAGACAGAGAGAGACAGAGACAGAGACAGAGAGAGAGAGAGAGAGAGAGAGAGAGAGAGAGAGAGAGAGAGAGAGAGAGAGAGAGAGAGAGTGAGTGAGTGAGTGAGTGAGTGAGTGAGTGAGTGAGTGAGAGAGAAAACAGTGACAGAGAGAGTCAAACAACAAAGGCAACAAACGTTTGCCTTTGTTGCTTACAATATTCTTATCAGTTCATATACATTTTTAAATATAATAACTACATCATCCTACCCTAAATATGATCCGCCTTTCTTATGAATAGCGGATTGGAGCCTCTCTTGTACTGGATTAAGAATTGATATTAGATTGAGAATTTAAACAAATCTTGGAATCAAAATCATAATGATCATAGTGAGATACTAAAAGTAGTTTACTTTTCTGCTGTGACACCCCATATCTTATTTGACCTCTGAAGTATTTTTTAAACTTAATCATGGCAATAAAGCAACTTATTTAACTTATTAACTTATATAGGCAGAGCTGTCTGCGGTGAGCGTTATTAACCATTCGTTCGTATTTCTTACATTGCTCTGCACCATCAGCACGTCAAAGCCCAGGCGGAAGTATGTTTCGCAGTACTTGGCAACAGCATGAGGTCGAGAGCCCAGCCATGGGAGCATCAATAACAGGGGCTTGGTGGGTAGAGGGTCCGCAGGGGTCTGCGCGCTAGAGGCAGGCGACAGCCCAGCTTGGTTGAGGTAGAGGGTGACATTCTTACAGACGCTCTGGGTGATAACCCCCCTTCTCAGCATTGTGACGGAGATTTGAGATAGGAGGTGGCTGCAGAACATCATGAAAGCAAGCAGAATCCATGGAGTACCGGTCAAACAAGAATGCATTGTTTGTTGATGGAACACTTAGTTGTTTGCGTTATTTTACAATGCGAAACAAACACTTTGCATTCTTCAGTAGAAAGCAACCAACCTGGCCTAAAGCCTATATAACTAGCCTACTGCCAATAAAACAATGATCCAACGTTTGAACGTGACGTACGGTGAAGCACAATAGCTGCACACTGTTTTCTCACATCATGATGAGATCACTGTGACCTTTCTTACAAATTGAATGACTGATAAGGCATTTTAATGATCTCAAATATTAGTTTAGAGTAGAGCTGCATAGTCTTCTATTCGTATGCGCAACGCAAACGAATGAAAGAAAGTATGCCTGAATGGAAAGGTAATGGACTGAAGGTAATGGACAGAAATAACTGCGATAAAACGATGTGTTGCCTTGGTTGTTGCGATAAACAAGTGACGAAGAAGTCGTTCATGATCTCTGATTTGATGGAGATAAACTCACCAATCTTGCAATTCTACGGACAATCTATCATTAATAATAGATAAATAAATAGCGTAGCCTACTCTACATACAGATACAAAGTAAGGAAATATCCCTCTCGACCTTAGTCTCGACCATGAACTGTAGCAGACATTTAACCGCTTGCACAAGTGAAATACGCTATGTTTACACTTACCGTCAATCTATAGCGGAGGTCAATTCTTTTTCATTGATCGTAGTTTTTAATTATTTCCCTCGGCACTTGTAGACTATAAACATGATCTGCATGTGAAATGCGGGT
>NC_044056.1:791821-976821 GCF_902167405.1 Gadus morhua | reverse complement strand
TGCTTCGGTTGGGTGCTACTCTCTACCTTCTCCTATCCCTCAATGCGGTTCCATCGACGGCGGAAGACCTCCAGGAAACGCGAGAGACGGCGGATACAGGGTCTCCCCGACACCTCTCATCTACGTCCACACATCCAGAGCCTGGCCTTCCAGCTGACGCCCGGCCAGACCCTGTGTTCCTAACCTCTGGAGAGATTGACCCGATCCACCCCTTGGTGGTGCACCTCCCTCGGCATTCGATGCCCTCCGAGGACGTCGACGGACATGCAGCGTTTGGGGAATACGAGGACACGCACGACAGCGCTGAGGGGATTTCTCCCTCAAACAGTGACTTGATGCCTCCAGAGAGAAGTGATAAAGAGGTTGCGTCTTCCAGGGAGGAAGAGGAGGAGGAGGAGGAGGAGGAGGAGGTGGAGGAGGATGGGCTGAAAGGGATCGGCGGCGGGGAGCGAGGAGCAGAGTCTACCCAGGGGCCGACACCTCAAGGTGGGCTGGAGGAGGCCAGTGGCGGGGGGGCTGAAGACAATGAGCCCCCTGCTAGGCCCCACGAGAGCACCGAGGTCCAGCCGCTGTGGTCCGTTCCTCGGCCCGGCTCAGGGACGACACACACCTCAGCCGTGGACCTGGCCCCTGCGACTCAGGACAGAGGGAGAGTGGACCAGTCGGTCTCTGCACAGGACGGGCCCGTGGACAGCCAGAAGACCGAGCCAACGACCAATGAGGACGGTTTAACAGGATGCCCGTTAGATAGAGGGAACAACAGCAGGCCACAGGAGGTGGAAGGTAAGATCCTCAAGTAGACAATATTGAACGGGGTATTAAGACTACATTCCATCTCCAGATCAACCGTTTCTGATCTTAAATTCCTTTACATTCTGTTCTGCTGGTTGGACAGCTATTAATATGGCATTTGAGGTTGATAGAGCCATCACAACCTACTTTACATATGGCTGAAAGCTCAAAAGACTGCCCATGAATTAACCACTGCAGTGTATTCTGCAGGCAACACAGTCGTGTTCAGTGTTTATTATGCATCCAGTGTGTACGTGCTTTTCATTGGTTTACTCAAGCACTGTAAAATCTCACTCTCTTGCATCTCTGTCTACCCCATTTTATCTCTTACATTCTGAACTGTATCAGGCGATCCTACAATTTAATGTATTTAAAGGATGGCAAAAACACATAAATGGACACAAATTATATGGACAAACTCGTGGAAACTGAATGTCTCTCATTGAGTTTCAAGCTCCCACTGGTCACCTACCTATCCGTCAAATTGTCAAATTATAGGTGGGGTAGATCCAGTCGACCCAGATTTAGTAGGCCAAGACCCAAAACAAGTAGAGTCATTTAAGAATAGCTCCTCAAACAATCCCAAGCTCCAGGGAATGTCTTTCAAACATAAAGTTTTAAGTAGGCATGCAACCCCATATTTTGATGATCTGATATGTCATGCAAAAAAACAACTGTATAATGACAAAGAGGTTGGTTGTTGACATGCAAACATTGGAGGTTGAAGTAACTGGAAAATATGACAGTTGCATTATTTATTGGTTTAACAAGCAACAAAAATGTTGATTATAAGTATTGTTATTCTTTTACAACTTTACACAGGACCATTGCATGATTCTAAAAAGATTACCAAATGAGAGCAACAATGAGGTCAATTTTTTACCTTATCACCAAATACTCTCTACCTCTCTCTCTCTCTCTCTCTCTCTCTCTCTCTCTCTCCCTCTCCCTCTCCCTCTCCCTCTCCCTCTCCCCCTCTCCCTCTCTCTCTCTCCCTCTCCCTCTCCCTCTCTCTCTCTCTCTCTCTCTCTCTCTCTCTCTCTCTCTCTCTCTCTCTCTCTCTCTCTCTCTCTCTCTCTCGCTCTCTCTCTCTCTGTGTGTGCGTATGTCAACCACACACACATCCCCCAGCCACCACTCATGCACTCGGTTACTTTGGCTCTGTTCCTGTGTGACCTAGTTAAGGTCTCCCCGTGTTAGTCCCGGTCTATTTTATTATGGATTAACTCAATGAAAACACTGCATATCCCTTCTGGTTTTACTTTGAGGCTAGTTAAAGCCATGGCATTCTTCTTCTTCTTCTTCCTCATTTTATATTCTTTAATGTCTTTATTTTATTATTCGTTAAGATTGTGAAATTGTACATCCCAACAACTCAAGTCCCAGAACCTATTCCGTACTTAACTGTATGTGTTTGCCAGTGCAATTTTTTTACAATCAATCTCAATCAAGACAATCTACCAATCTAATAAAATAAAGCAAAATAAGCCATTGTTAACATGTTATCTGATGCGTTGGCAGATTCCCTTGATGAAGACCAGGACTCGGACATCAGTGCTACACTGCCTCATCCAGATTGTAACAGTGACCCTACAGATGAGTCAATGCTAAAAAGCAGAAACCAATCCTGCACTCCTGTTTACCCAGAAGACTTCAAATCGGACAAATCCCCGAATCCCTTTCATTTTCCTAGCCCGCCGTTTCTCATCCCTCTGTACTCTGATTGGAATTCTGCCATGGCTACGTGGGGCGTGGCTTGGGAAGCACACATCTACGGTGTGGGATCAATCTTCGCCATGTCCGGCTTCATATCCGTCGTGTGTTTGTTGGGTTTACCCCTGCGTTGTCCCATGGGAAGCCCCTATTTCACTTTGCTGCATCTGCTCCTCCTGGCATTCGGAGGGATCCGGGCTTTCTCTCTGCTCTACGACGCCTACAGTCACCAGGAGCGCCTCCCTCCCCTGGCCTCCCTCCTCCTCTCTGAGCTCTCCTTCCCCTGCCTGGCCTCAGCCTTCTCCCTGGCCTTCATCCTCCTCTCCCTGCGCTCGCGCATGCACTCGTCTCTCCGTCGATCTCTCAGCCCCGTCTCCTGCCCGCTCTCCCCCTCGCCCTGCCTGCTCCTGTGTCTGTCCTTCTTCCATGGGATGGTCTCGCTGGGCTGTGTGGGTCTCCTCCAGCTCCTTCCCTCCTTCCCTGCCCTGCTCCTCCTACCCCGAGGCCTGTTCGTGTGCCTCTCTGTCCTGCTCCCGTTCTCCTACCTCATCTTCTACTGCTTGGCCCGAGCCCAAACCAAACACATCTTCCGACTGGGTGACAACGCAGAGGGAGGGGGTTCCCCGGAGGTCCTGCGGCCTACAAAGTGCCCGTTTGCTGAGGTGGAAGACTGGGCCAGGGCGGCTGGTGTCGGCATAGCGGCGTCACTGTGTCTGCTGGCTTGCGGAGGTCTTCAGCTCTATGGCCTCCTGCACTACCTGGGCCTGGGAGGAGTGGGCTCCTATGTCTTCGAGGCCTGGCCCTGGTGGAGCTACCAGCTGAGCTGCCGGCTGTGTGAGGTGGCCGTGTGTCTGGGCCTGGCTCTCATCGGTGCATACCCGCTGTTCTGTGGCACCCGCTCTCCCGTCAAGTCGAAGGCTCCACTTCGGCCGGGATCGTGGTCCCAGCTGCCGAGCGACTCCCCTTCAGGCGGCCCAGCCGTCCTGGCATCTCTGGGAGAAGGCAAGTCCGCCGCCCTCTCCCCTCACTTCCTCTGGTCCCAGGGTGCGCAGGAAAAACTGGTGGTGTGTGAGATTACCTCCAATGGGCAGTCCGAGGCCCTGCCACTCTGCCCAATCGTGGACCCTTTAAGTAGAATCAGCACCTTGGAATCTACATCTGTGCTGCCGCGACCTGCAGCCCCGTCACCCCCACGCAGAACACAAGCTGCCGATTACAAGTTGTCCTCACTGGATAGTCTCGGCCTGGACGCTGACTCTACGGGGGACCTGCGTCCTCCTTCTCCCATAGACTTGTCTCGCAGCATTGACCAGGCCTTATTCAGCGACGCCCTGTTCTCCCGCAGTATATTTGGACCTCCAAGGCTACCCAATGCCTCCTCCAGCCTGTCCTTAAACTCTCCTGTTAAACCACCGCTAGGCTACAGCTATGAAGACAGTGGCCTTTACCGTACAACTTCCTGTGGTGACGCGGATCACGAGAGTCCTCTATCTAAGTCGCAGCTACCTGACACTCCGTCGCATCAAAACATGCCCTCAACATTGCCGGAGCCATTGAATCGGACGGGAAGTACCCCTGGTGCTTTCGACCAGGCTTCCATAGGGGGTTCGTCCCAGGGTCTGTGCAGCGACCCCGGGAAAACCAGGAAGACGCGGGCCTATCCCTGGGCTAACAGAGGCCACAGCTTCGCCCATGGCACCCTCCCCAGGGCCATCCCCCAGCTGCACTATCACAGGCGGTACCGGACGCTGAGCCTGGCCTCCCAGGGCAGCTGTGGATCCGGCCGTCTGTTAGGGACTGAGCACCTCAGCAAGAGCCAACAGCTGGAGCGAGATCTGGAAGTACAGGCGGAATTTGTCCATGTCTGCAGACAGATTGATTCTCAGAGTGTGTGCAGCGACACCATTGAACTGTGAAGGTCATCTTTAGGTGACTACAGCCAGGAGGTTCAATCCTGCAATTCAAGAGCTAAGATCCTGCAGGTTTTAAGTGCAGTCCTAAACAGAATCATTTGCCAACCCCTACACTGGGTTCATTAAGGTTTTACCTCAGATCTGAAGGGGGCTAATCAATAGGACTATTGGAGGACCACCAATTAATTCTGTTATAGGATTTGGGTGGAGGGATACATTTTGAATAGTGAACTTATTGAATTAATATGAATAAAGTTTTAGTTTGGTCTAATGGTCAAAATGTTTAGTTTATTGACAAAGCCTACTGAAACTTATTCTTCATGTGCTGCCATTGTAATTTAGAATTAATATATTCAAGTTGTTCTGTTTGAACTTCTCCTGCACCTTTTTTTTCATTAAATGATTGACAGCTTCAGAAACAAATGTTACAAACCCTGACATTCTTATGCTAGTAATGTTAGCATAATAATAGAAAACTCTTATGTATTCCCTTAAGTGGATAACATAAGAGCATATTGACAGTTCCATAAAGGCGCGTTCACACCAAAAGCGGTGTCTACTAGCTTAACTAGGAGACACAAGGTTGCTTGCCTGTACAACAAACTTTTGTACAACAAACAACAAAAGTGAAATTCACTGGGAAAGAATTGCCTTTACCTTATATGAATTCATGCCGCGCCTTCGCTCTTGTTGGGAATGCACGGTTAGACTTCAGATTTTTTTTTTACAAAAATATCTCAATTTAACAGTTCTGATGCTTTCATAGAGTTAGATATAATTTCCGTAATTTCAAAGCCTTTAATGAATAATTAACTCATTCATGAATACTTAATTCACATGCCTTGTTTATTTGCACATTTACATATAAGATACCAAGATATGAAGTTATTGGCTTGCTTATTAGCTGTATTTCCATTTTTTTTAAATTACAAAACAAAATCACGTTTTTCAAACACTATACTGTATAAATATAAATATTGCACTTTAAGAAACATTAAGCGCAATTTCTCATTTTATCTTCCACAACAGTTCACGTACCCAGAAATGTAGCAATGTTGCCCTCTGCTGGTAGGACTCCTCGCAGTATACAATGGTGTTAAGCACGTTGGTTACATAACCACGATTTGAATGTATTTGTGAATGATAAAACACTTACAAAATAATAAAATATGTTGAAGTCTTTATTTTTGTACATTCAGCAATTGATACAGCTAAATATTGCCAATATATGAGAATTCAGAGCGAGGCAAAATACAGTAATATAGCATAATATTTTGATCTAAAAGTATACATGTAAGTTATTATTAGGAATGATGTGCTTTATGAAAATAGATACAGTATATAACATTTTTATAATTAACATAATTATAATAGATATTCTCTAACAATGAACAATCAATTATGCAGTATGATCAGTATAAACACTGTATTTTTCTCTGGGGGACTGCTGAGGCTATAACTGAATGAATGGAGCTACAGCTCTAGCTGAGTGTGAGCCCTGGGTTTTGTATTTGGATATGTTACAGTACTTATAAGGCGCTCAGGGTACATATAGATGTATATCTGCTAGCTTTATGCTATCATGTTTCTACTAGAATATTATATATTTTTTACTTCTTCTCTAATGTAGCATGTATACAAAAAAAGGCTACTAGCATACACACCATAACAAACACCACAGAAAGCCAAAACTTCTTTCAGAAGTAACTGTGTTACTGTGTACACATTCGCTGTAAACGTACACATAATTCCATTAACTTGTATTTATGGCTCTGAACCAATAGCCAATATCACTTTTTCCCACAGAGATACCTTGCAGCACAAAGCTTGCGGGCTAACAGATATGTAAGCATCACAATATATTTCAATATTTCCGTTTGTTAAAATCATCAGCAATGTATCAGTGTGTACCAATAAACAATGTATATATATATATATATACTGCACGCACAAATTCTCTCTATAAAATAACTCCTCACCCTGAGAGCCCCCTCATACTGTAAGTCTCAACAGAGAAGCGTGGCAGCTGTCTGTAAGCTCTGTCTGTTCTAAAGCCACTTGTGTGCTGCTTCACGGGCAGAGGAGGATCAACGGAGGAGAAGCAGCTAAAAGCCACGCTGCCCCTAGCTTCTCTGCTGAGCCTTCCGCTCATTACATAACCTCCGACCCCTAAAAAAAAAGCCAGATGACGATGAGCATACGTTTGATGCTTTACATACTGTCATTTTGATCTCATCTCATGTTTAATCTATGGTGTTGTGTTGTCCCGATTAGAAGGAATGAGCGGTATGAAAATAAGTCAAGTGGAGAGACAGCGAGTCAGAGAAAGAGAGTGCGAGAGAGTGTGAGAGAGAGAGGGAGAGAGTGTGAGGGGGTGCAAGCGACAGACAGACAGAGAGATAGAGAGCGAGCAAGTGAGAGACAGAGAAAGTAACAGACAGAGAGAGACAGAGAGAGTGAGTGACAGAGAGCATGAGAGAGAGAGAGAAAGGGAGACAGAGTGAAAGAGAGAGAGAGAGCACGAGAGAAAGAGAGCTAGAGACAGTGAGAGGAAGGGACAAAGACAGAGAGACCCACACACACATGGAGAAGAGGAAGTGGGCCGCATGGTCACATGCGTACGCTGAACCTTCTGGGGGGGTTGGAGGTCGGGATTCCCGCCGCAGGACGGCCGCACATCCCCTCTCCTTGGCCATCAGTAAAGCCGCTTCTCGTAACTAGGAACAGAAACACAGAAGAGCCTTACTCGCTGTCAAAGGAAACAAACAACTCCAACAACGACGGACAGACAACAGACGGATGTGTGATAAGAAAGGAGAGCCTTTGTTTTAGCACCAGGTGGGAGCTTAGTTAGCCTTTACAAGCCTTTTGAAAATCTGCCTTATCCTGCCCCTTACTGAAAACACAAGCGGCAGTGTCCACCTAGATGTATGATGGATGGATGAGAAACGTTTGCTATAGTCCACTGGTAAGGCTGGTGGACTGATCTATTCAGCATACATCTAGGTGCACACTCCCACTTGCGATGTCACTAAGGGACAGGGAAGGGCAGATTCTGAAACGGCTTGTCATGGCTGAACACACTCACAGCTGGTGTTAAAACAGGGTCCCTTTAGAGAACAGGATGAACGTACTTACATGGCACAAAAGAATACCTAACATGATAGCATGAAAAAGAGAAGGAAAAAGAAGACTATTTGATGACGAGAAACCATTTTTGTCGAGATTTCACAGAGGACATCACAAACACAGATGCATGATGGGACAAACGGATTGAGGTGGTGAGTAGACTGAAGACAGGGGTGGACTGAAATTTATCCAGGGCACAAAACAGAAGCATCTATCATCTCAAGGCAAACTGCTGCGTGTCATGGGGTATAGTGTAGGGTGGAAATAAGTGCATTAGTTGGACAACACTATGAAATGATGAAGCCGTAAATTGGGCTATGACTATGTAAGGCTTTGTGCTAAATCAAACAAAGCGATAATGAAAATTGTCCTCCAAGGTAACTAATGCTGTAATGGCCTGGGATGTGTTTGAACATGGTTCATAATGCGCTACACCTGTGTAAATCTATATGTGCTAACAACAAATACTTTATGTCCTTACTCATGGCTGCACATGTTGATGTGAAAAAGAAAGAAGTAGGCCTACAAAGACTTCATACAGCATTTTAATGACAATTAAAAAAATATTTTATAAGGAACCATTCCATTTTTGATACATTCAACTGAAACCCTTGGCCGTAGCGATCAGGTGTATCTGAGAGCGAGGACTAAGGGCCAGCGGGGGGAGAGGGCAAGGGGTTCAAGGGGAGGAGAGTCAGGGGACCGGACGTACGAGTGCAGGCCGTGGACTCCACCCTCCACCTGGGCGGACATGGTCCTCTTCTCAAACTTGAGTTCCCCGGAGTACATCATAGACCTGAGAGAGAGAGAGAGAGAGAGAGAGAGAGAGAGAGAGAGAGAGAGAGAGAGAGAGAGAGAGAGAGAGAGAGAGAGAGAGAGAGAGAGAGAGAGAGAGAGAGAGAGAGAGAGAGAGAGAGAGAGAACATCATAGACCTTCGAGAGAGAGAGAGAGCTAGTACATCATAGACCTTCGAGAGAGAGAGAGAGCTAGTACATCATAGACCTTCGAGAGAGAGAGAGAGAGCTAGTACATCATAGACCTTCGAGAGAGAGAGAGAGAGCTAGTACATCATAGACCTTCGAGAGAGAGAGAGAGAGCTAGTACATCATAGACCTTCGAGAGAGAGAGAGAGAGAGAGAGAGAGAGAGAGAGAGAGAGAGAGAGAGAGAGAGAGAGAGAGAGAGAGAGAGAGAGAGAGAGAGAGAGAGAGAGAGAGAGAGAGAGAGAGAGAGAGAGAGAGAGAGAGAGAGAGAGAGAGAGAGAGAGAGTACATCATAGACCTTCGAGAGAGTCAGTGAGTGAGTGAGTGAGAGAGAGAACCACACAAACACACACACAGAACTAGTACATCATAGACCTGAGAGAGGGACACACACACACACACACACACACAAACACACACACACATCATAGACCTTGTGTCAACAGACACAAACAGACAAACAGCAGTTCAGACGTACACACAGACAGAAAGTTCAGGCATACAGACAGACAGACAGTTCAGACATACACACAGACAGGGAGACTGGTAGTTCAGACGGTTCACTCCAGCAGGGCACACTCACCGCAGTATGGAGAGACTTTTGGCTCCAATGTCCTGACAGCCATGTTGGATACCAGCGATGAGATAAGGAGCAAACTTGTGGATGGAACCTTTATCCTGCACCGAGCCTGAAACACCCTGGGCCACTTTCACTTTATCACCCTCACTACACCCACCCACCCACCCACCCACCCACCCACCCACCCACCCACACACACACACACACACACACACACACACACACACACACACACACACACACACACACACACACACACACACACACACACACACACACACACACACACACACACACACACACAAAATATTTATTCACAAGATGTTTGTATGGAAAGGGAACGTTTATTAAGTGGGAGTTGGATTTTGGATTCTGCCCAAAAGGATTGCTGGTATAGACCAATCTTTTAATTAATCTATTTTAATACATTGATACAGTAGGGAAAGCTCAAATCAAAATATTTAAAAAAGCATATCACTTCTTTTACCCTTCCTATCACTATTTGCCCATTCAAGTGAAATGTAATAACGTGGAAGAGATGTGAGAGGTCCAACTGACAATGACACAGAGGTCTGGTTCCTTAGGTTTGGTCTTTCCTACCTGCAGTAGCGTTTCTTAGTGGCGGGTGTCTCCTGCCTGAGGTAGCGTTTCTGACTGCCTGGTCTCTTTACCTGAAGTAGCGTTTCTGACTGCTGATCTCTTTACCTGAAGTAGCGTTTCTGACTGCCTGGTCTCTTTACCTGAAGTAGCGTTTCTGACTGCCTGGTCTCTTTACCTGAAGTAGCGTTTCTGGCTGCCTGGTCTCTTTACCTGAAGTAGCGTTTCTGGCTGCCTGGTCTCTTTACCTGAAGTAGCGTTTCTGACTGCCTGGTCTCTTTACCTGAAGTAGCGTTTCTGACTGCCTGGTCTCTTTACCTGAAGTAGCGTTTCTGACTGCCTGGTCTCTTTACCTGAAGTAGCGTTTCTGGCTGCTGTTATTCTTCTCCATGGCGTCCAGGGAGCCCATGCCACGGTACTTCTTCAGACGCACGCCGTCCGAGAAGAAGTACTCCCCAGGAGCTTCTGTCGTGGCCGCCAGCAGTGAGCCCATCATTACTGTAGGGGGGGGGGGGGGGGGGTCAACATTGTCACTGGGTGAGGCTGAGACCGGTCGTTCAAGTCCAAATTCAGCACTCTATTCAATTCAAAGAATCATCCTAAAACACAGCAGGGCTAACAGACCTATCTTCACTCCATCACTTCAGAACTCTCTACTCTGTGCTCACACATGACCAACAGGGGTTTGTGAAACCAAGCATACGCCGATACAAGAAGGATGGCCCACGCCGTCCTTAGAGGGGCAGTATCGATGAGTTCAACGCCATTAGACCTCGTCTAATGGCGTTGACCACAGGGCCCTCGATTGAGGGAATTATTTGCGACAAATTGGGTGTGGTACCGATGCCTTGATCCATGATAGGAGCAGACCCATCATCAGAGTTATGAGCGACTGTGTTCGTCCATAACTCTGATAATGGGGTCTGCTACCCATCCCTCGAGACATTACAGGAGCAGACCCAATATCAGTGCTCGTCGTGCCGTTAAACCTCCATGGAGAGGGTCAATCCGGCACCGGGATCAGCTTCAACCAAAGGTTTGTGCTCACCGGTGGAGGCCCCCAGGGCCAGCGCCTTCACCACGTGTCCCACGGTCTGAATGCCTCCGTCGGCGATCACGGGCACGCCGAACCTCCGCGCGTACTCCGCCACCTTGTACACGGACGTGCCCTGAGGCCGGCCGCACGCCATCACTGCGGAACACAAGCGGCCAATCAGCTTCCACCTCTGTTGTGGCTCGATCGCTTCAACAATCACAGCGTTTTCAGGTCTACATTGTTCCAGCCTTGTTGTATATGGTTGAAAAGTGGCTTTGGTTCATTTTTCTCTGTGTGTGACGGTAAATTATTTATTAATCCCCGATTGGAAATGTGGGTGTCACAACAGATAGTGTAGGATAGTAGTAGAAATGTAAGGATTGAGATAAGGAAAACCATTTTTTATGATTACACTACTGGTTAGACCAGTACAACAGATCTGCATTTTGTTGTACTGGTTGTCCTTACTTGTGCCATGACAATAAAGTTGAATCTAATCTAATCTAATCCAATCTAATCTAATCTAATAAAACAATAAACATTTAAATAGTAAAAAACTAACACTATATATCTATTCCTTGTATTGTATTCAAGCTGTGACCTAATGAGTTGTCCCCCTACCCCCCATCCTCCTGGTCAGAGGGCGTGGGCCCTCACCTTCCTGGGTGATGCAGATGGACCCGCACCCCATGCCCACCCGGAGCGCGTCCACTCCGGCGTCGATCAGGTTCTTCGCCTGGGCCGCCGTCACCACTGAGCACACACCGGGTACCATGTGGAATCAACGCAGCACTAATGAGCAAACCCCGGGTACCATGTGGAATCAACGCAGCACTAATGAGCCCTTACAAGGACGCATAAGTTGTTTTAAGAAGGAGATTAAGACTAAAGAGTACTTGGAGTTCCTAGATTCCTTGGAACCTGAACTTACCGTTTCCGCCCACTACTTGGAGTTCCGGGTATTCCTGTTTGATGTAATTGATCATACTGATCTGGTACACCGAGTTCCCCTGGGAGGAGTCCTGCAATACGGATACAGCGCGTGAACACATGACGTCATAAAAGGTAAAGCTACCATCGCAGAACAATGGATAGCAAGGGGGTATTTGTACAAGTGCACCTATACACCGAGATGATAAACCCACCAGGACCACAACATGCTACATGCTACAGCCAACAGGACCACAACATGCTACATGCTACAGCCACCAGGACCACAACATGCTACATGCTACAGCCAACAGGAGTCTGACACGCTACATGCTACAGCCCCCAGGACTATTAATGCTCCACCCACCCCCCAGGACTATATCAAGCTACATGCTACACCTACCAGGTCTATATCATGCTACATGCTACACCCACCAGGACTATATCATGGTACATGCTACACCCACCAGGACTATATCATGCTACATGCTACACCCACCAGGACTATATCATGCTACATGCTACACCCACCAGGTCTATATCATGCTACATGCTACACCCACCAGGACTATATCATGCTACATGCTACACCCACCAGGACTATATCATGCTACATGCTACACCCACCAGGACTATATCATGCTACATGCTACACCCACCAGGTCTATATCATGCTACATGCTACACCCACCAGGTCTATATCATGCTACATGCTACACCCACCAGGATTATATCATACTACATGCTACACCCACCAGGACTATATCATGCTACATGCTACACCCACCAGGACTATATCATGCTACATGCTACACCCACCAGGACTATATCATGCTACATGCTACACCCACCAGGTCTATATCATGCTACATGCTACACCCACCAGGTCTATATCATGCTACATGCTACACCCACCAGGACTATATCATGCTACATGCTACACCTACCAGGACTATATCATGCTACATGCTACACCTACCAGGTCTATATCATGCTACATGCTACACCTACCAGGACTATATCATGCTACATGCTACACCCACCAGGACTATATCATGCTACATGCTACACCCACCAGGACTATATCATGCTACATGCTACACCCACCAAGACTATATCATGCTACATGCTACACCCACCAGGACTATGACATCCACCCCGGCCTGCATGATGAGGTCCAGCCGGTACTTGTCGTCGTCTCTGGTGCCGATAGCGGCCCCGCAGAGCAGCTGCTTGCGGGAGTCTTTGGAGGCCAGCGGGTAGTCCCGGTTCTTCTTCAGGTCAGTGCGAGCGATGATCGCCACCAGCTCGTCACTGTCATTCACGATGGGCAGCTTACCTGGACGCCAACAGGGTGGGGGGGTGGGGGGGGGGCACAACAACGTGAGAAAGCTAACAGCATTGTCTACATTGAGATAGATTATATATATATATATAAATATATATTCCTGTTTGGCGAGGTGAGGCGTGGCTGATTCGTACCCTTTTTGCTGCGTTGCAGTATATCGTTGGCCTCTTTTAATGTGACTCCTGCCGGTGCAACGACCAAATCTTCTCTTTTAGTCATCGCCTGGGTAAAACCAAAATGGTAATGATGTGAAACAGTGAATGGAAATAACTACAAAACCATCAACAAACAATATCTAAATAGGTTTAATTTAACGTTTTTAACCTGTAGTATTTATAATGCTGCATCTTTTCATTTCTAAAGTATCAAACTTTAGAAACAACATTTTTATAGAAATTGGAATAGATCTGGAAGCACTGAAAAGACAACAACACTTGTCATGAAGAGCGTGCACACACACACACACACACACACACACACACACACACACACACACACACACACACACACACACACACACACACACACACACACACACACACACACACACAGCAGGGACTGTTACACGTGTTGATATGATCACAATTATGCTCAGTCCCCTGACCTCTTCCAGCGGCCGGTCGTGGTCCTTCTCTGACAGGAAGTCGATATCTCTGGAGGTCACGATGCCCACCAGCTTGCTGCCCATCTTCCCCGTCTCTGTGACCGGGATGCCGGAGAATCCGTGGCGCAGTTTTGCCTCAAACACGTCCCCCACCGTGTGTCTGGGACTCATCACCACCGGGTCGGTGATGAAGCCCTGCTCGAATTTCTACACCGGACAAAGAGAGCGGAGGTATACCGATTCATGTTTTATCATTAAAACAACACTTTGGTAAATACTCAAACACACTTTACATAAGAACAACTAACACACAAGAGTACAAGCAGATATCAAATGAAAAGAACGGATAAAGAAACACTCATTTGTGACAAAATAAAAACAAAGGCGTGGTTGAAGTCATGTGATGGTCCCATTGGTCCACTGTTGTCTTGTTGACGGTCTTTCAGACGTAGGCTACCTTGACTTTCCGTACTTCGTTGGCCTGGAACTCGGCCGTGCAGTTATGGTGTATTATTCCAATTCCACCCATCAACTGGAATTAATGGGGATACATCACAACGACAAACACATTTGCATAAAGACGATGATATCAAGACACTCAAATGTATGATAGCACATCGAGCAATGGATGTAAGATCCATTACCTTTAAAATTGTACACTCTTGTTGCTCTCTGACCGAGATTGAATTAGAATAGTTTATACCCGATAACTTTGTTTCAAAAAGTGACATAATGCCACGTGAGAGAGTGGGCGGGCCTACTCACTGCCATGGCGATGGCCATGGAGGACTCTGTAACGGTGTCCATGGGAGATGAGATGAGGGGAGTCTTCAGCGTTATCTTGCGTGTCAGTGCTGAGGTTAGATCCTGGGGGATCCCGTTAGATTCAAAGAGGAAACGTCAGCGTCATTAGGACCAACATCCACCGAGCGTCAGCTACCCCCGCTAAGTAATGAACGCGCTGAGCGCGACAAACTGCGGAGCCACGTTTGTTGTTTTTTTTACCTGTACAACGTTTCAGAGCATTTTAACTGATGAGGGAATATGTCAGTCATGGTAAGCCTTTTAATTTTGTGAAGGATTATTCCTCTCTTCTGTTACGTATTTTAGGAACACAAGCTGTATTTCCCTCACTTAACCAATAGGGGGTAGGACCAAATATATAAGCCGTAAATACTACACATAGCCACAAGGGAAAGCAGGACATTACTGAAGGCTGCAATAGATACTTTAGCCACAGAGGGCAGCATCACAGACCAGGCGAGGAAAACCGAGGATTACGTCACACCGGTTCCTCTCCAAGTCTTCCGGTCCTCGCTGAGTCCATAAAGAAGACCACCTGGCCACGAAAACTTTAGAGCTCTCTCGGCAGCGATTAGACATACGTGGGTTTGTGGCTAGGATCAGCTAGGAGAACACTCTCGCACGTGCTTAGAACACATCTTCAATCTCTCTTTACTTCAGAGCATCAGTTTACCATACCGAAAATACTTTATACAAATAAAGTCTCTTTAAAGCTATTCCTTTGGATTCGACCCCTCCTTCCATGAAGAAATACGTAATAAATTGGTGACCCGGACGATTCTTGGAAGGTTCCGGACCGAGACCAGCGGCCGCGGGGCCGTCGGGAGCAGTACAAGCTACTTACAGGCGCCACAAGAAAGGTAAACAGAACCTGTTGTCAATGACTAAACTCTGTATAGTTAGATTAGTAACATTAGGTGAATAGCTTGTACTGCCTTCGACTGGTTGCGGGGACGTGCGATCTCGGACTGGTTGAAAATCATACAGCCGGTTATATAAACGGCCAAGGATACGCTAACAGATTGAAATTTAATAACGAGCTCACGAAGTAAAGGGCTAGGAGTGTGTTTTACATGGGTTTGTCGATAGACTGTATCCAATCCTGATTAGATCTAAATGTTTGTACCGCGTGGGAGAAATAATACCTGTGGTTTATGTGTTGTGTGAAGATTGTACGGATGTTAAGCCAGTACAAAAGAACCGACCAGTAAAAACGTTTGAGCCATTACGGTGTGGTGAGAAAGGTCATATTAACGTTAATCTAGCTTACTTGCATAAAACCGGTGGCGTAGCTTTGTTTGCTGTGGAGTTTGAATGGGTTTGATTCCTCCAGGCCCGGTCCATTGAAAATCGAAACTGCAAGTTCGTATAGTATATAACGCAGCCGTAGAGGTAGACTTACGCAGTACAACCCATCTGCTACCAAGTCCCTCGCTAACCCGCCGTGGAGACAAACTTGCAGGAATCTCATACTTCTTATAGAGATCCAAAAGTTTGTTTCTGCAGCATTTTGGATGTACCACGTGGTGTACGATTTAGAGGGACAACACGTCTTGGAAACGTGCGTTTCCTTTGTTCGTACCTCCACAGTCTTTGTAGTCAAAGACCTTTTTTGAAACAAACGCCATTGCTGAAGAGCAACAGGGGGCCTCAACTCAAGTGTTACATCCTTTCTCTCTCTCCCTCTCTCTCTCTCCCCCCCCCCCCTCTCTCTCTCTCTCTCTCCCCCCCCCCCTCTCTCTCTCTCTCCCCCTCTCTCTCTCTCCCCCTCTCTCTCTCTCTCTCTCTCTCTCTCACCCTCTCTCTCTCTCACCCTCTCTCTCTCTCCCCCTCTCTCTCTCACTCACTCACTCACTCACTCACTCACTCACTCACTCACTCTCTCATCTCTCTCTCTCTCCTGCAAGTCAGTAGGGTCTGAATGGTCAGTCTTTTGGTAAAGACTGCATGACCTCTGACCTGGGCAAAAGCAGATCTCACTCTCTCTCTCTCTCAGCGCCGGGGCCATCTTGTGGCCCGGTTGCACAGTCCGGTAGGACTGGAACAACTCGAATAGTTGTTGTACTTTTTCACCCATACCCTAGAAAACCCCTTTTGATAACCCCAACCCTTCTGTCTCTGTCTCTACTGATCCGGTCGTAAACTCCTTTGATAACCCCAACCCTTTTGTCTCTGTCTCTACAGATCGGGTCATAAACTCCTTTTGATAACCCCAACCCTTTTGTCTCTGTCTCTACAGATCGGGTCATAAACTCCTTTTGATAACCCCAACCCTTTTGTTCCTGTCTCTATAGATCCGGTCGTCAGACCCCCCCTGTCCCCATCCTTTTGTCCCAAAATCCCAAATCCTATCGTAAACCCACCCCCCCTCCCCACCCTTCTGTCCCTAACCACACCCTATCGTAAACCCCCTTCCCACCCTTTTCATCTCTCCGCAGGCCCTGGAGTAAACCCCCTTCCCACTCTTTTCATCTCTCCGCAGGCCCTGGAGTAAACCCCCCCACCCCTTTTTAACTTTTTAATTTTTATTTTATTTTTTCACTTCTCCACCTTAACGTCACCTTCTCCGCAGGTCCTGTTGCAGATCCCTGTCCCCATCCCATTGAATACTTGTTTATTGACGGGTACACTCACAGCACGACGTGCGAATAGTGTGTGCTTGGTCATTTAAGTGTTGGCTATAGGTAATAGGTTATCACAGCCTTTTGTCGTTCAGATAGAAATCAAGAAAAGTTTCTTTATCGATAAATAAGTTGTGAATCCCAAAAAACCCAAACACTCTTAGTACTTCGCAGCCCCTGTGCCGCGACCCCCACCCCCACCTAACCTCCCCCTGCAGGCCAACCCCGGTACCTGCCTCAACGCCCCCCCCCCCTCTCTCTCTCTCTCTCTCTCCCCCTCTCACTCAGTCACTCAGTCACTCACTCACTCACTCACTCACTCACTCATCTCTCTCTCCTGCAAGTCAGTAGGGTCTGAATGGTCAGTCTTTTGTTAAAACTGCATGACCTCTGACCTGGGCAATAGCAGATCTCTCTCGCTCTCTCTCCCCCTCACCCTAGCTCCCTCTTTCTCTCTCTCACTCACTCACTCACTCACTTTGATACTCACTCACTCTCTCTCCTGCAAGTCAGTAGGGGATGAATGGTCAGTCTTTTGTTAAAATTGCATAACCTCTGACCTAAGCAAAAACAGATCTCTCTCTCTCTCTCTCACTCACTCACTCACTCACTCACTCACTCACTCACTCACTCACTCACTCACTCACTCACTCACTCACTCACTCACTCACTCACTCACTCACTCACTCACTCACTCATCTCTCTCTCTCTCTCTCTCCTGCAAGTCGATAGGGGATAAATGGTCAGTCTTTTGTTAAGACTCGTGACCTCTGACCTAAGCAAAAGCAGATCTCTCTCTCTTGGCGCCGGGGCAATCTTGTGGCCTGGTTGCACAGTCCGGTAGGACTGGAACAACTCGAATAGTTGTAAGCAAAAGCAGATGTCTCTCCCCCCCCTCTCTCTCTCTCTCTCTCTCTCTCCCCCTCTCTCTCCCCCTCTCTCTCACTCACTCACTCACTCACTCACTCACTCATCTCTCTCTCCTGCAAGTCAGTAGGGTCTGAATGGTCAGTCTTTTGTTAAAACTGCATGACCTCTGACCTGGGCAATAGCAGATCTCTCTCGCTCTCTCTCCCCCTCACCCTAGCTCCCTCTTTCTCTCTCTCTCTCACTCACTCACTCACTTTGATACTCACTCACTTTTTCTCTCTCTCTTCTGCAAATAGGTAGGGTCTGCAATGGTAAGTCTTTTGTTAAGACTGCATGATCTCTAACCTGGGACAAAAGCAGATCTCTCTCCCTCCCTCTCGCTCTATCTCTCTCTCTCTCTCTCTAGAGATATGTTCTCTCTCTCTCTCTCTCCAAGCACACACTTATTGAAGGCAACAAGTGTCATTTTCGACCTGGGTGTTTTGATAAGGCAATAGTAGCCTGCACAAAGGGACCCCCGGTGTGGTCTGTCTGTCTGTCTGTCTGTCTGTCTGTCTGTCTGTCTGTCTGTCTGTCGAAATATGTTCTCTCTCCATAAATATATTCCCTTAAAGATCCATCTGTTTCAAATGATAACAATGTTTTGGCAGTTACTTATTCAGCCAATTGTATATAATTGTCACATTTCACTAGTCAATAGCTGGAAGTATTATATTGTATATTTCATTCCAATATTTGAGGTATTCCGCACGCTCATTAAGTGCCCTCATCCTCTACGAATCAATAAATCCATAGCATTAAGTTGAAAACCATCGGTAAAGCAATAGTTTCTGACGCATAATATTTTGGCTATAGTTTTGTAACTAATAGAATTCAACATCTATGGGAGAACAATATTTATGTATACATGTGATAAATCTGTAAATCCACTTTGTTTGTACAGACATATTGCTTTTGGGCAACCAGGAAGGTTGTTCCACAGTTTCAATATGGAATATTGAAAAGTAATTAACGTTGTACAATCTTGTAACTCCCAATTCCTCGCTCTTTCTCTCTGTCTGCCTGCCTGTCTAAAGATAGGCCCTCCCTCACCCCTTAAATTCCTTCCCCATCCTTTAGTCCCTATCTCCAACCCCCCCCCCCTCATAAAGACCCCCCCTCATAAAGACCCCCCCCCCTTCCCCAGAAAATAGAACGAACCCCCACCCTTCCCACATCACCTCTCTCTATCTCTCTCTCTATGTCGCTATTTTTAACAACAATGACTTCTATTTGTAGTTCCCCTTATCATCCAAGGATCTCATAGGGCTATCTGTGTACATATAAATTTACACAAAGCGCAGAAACAGAGTGTATTAAGAACACAAATTGCGGTTAAGTGGTAGCCTTATGCCATAAGGTAGCACCGTTTTCAGCCGGACAGATAGAACTCTGAGAAGTTTCTGTAGTCAGCTGATACGCATGTAGTTTGCACCGCAGCCATATTTGTAGTTCTTGGTAGTGAATCCAACCCCCCCAAATCCCCCCCTTCGTAGATCTCCTCGTCTCTTCCTCCCGCCTAAACCCCCTCTCGTAAATTCCCTCCCCACCCTTTTTCCCTGTCTCCCCCCCCCCCCCCCCTTCCCCACAGAATAGCTTTGTCTTAAATGCCCCACTGGCGTCGTTTTGAGTACTTGTCGTTAACGATTGTTCATGGTTATGGGTGCGAGGTAAGGTCCTCCACTGTCGGTCTCTGTGAAGATCGAGCCACAAAAGAACATTAACGAGAGTTCCAATCATTATTATCTTTAACTTCTCCCATTCTTCTGAACTTTCCTGAGGCCGGCACGGTCTGTGTTCCTAAGCAATAGCTCCATTGCGGACGGTCAGAGTAAATACCACCTATCTGATGATCCGCTAATAACATCCAAGACTGCATGATTACTTTTACATTCAAGTCTGTTGATATTTTGTTATTAAAAACGATGAATTATTAATCTACGAGTCCCTCCTAACCCTTTACACTCGTAAAAGTCCCCACCACCCCCCCTCCAGGCCCAGTCTAACACCCTGTCCCCTCACTGGCCTTCCATCTCTCTCTCACTCCAACCCCGTCTTTCTCCGCGTCTCCTCCTCCACTGTCTTAATGAACCCCATCCCCCACCACCAATCTTCCTCCCTTTAAACCCTCATCATAAAGACCACCCCCCAGCCTCTCCCACGACACATCTCTCCTCTGTCGCTATTTTTAACAACGATAACTTGTGTACATATAAATGTACACACAGCGCAGAGCCATAGTGTATTGAGAACACAAATTGCGGTTAAGTGGTAGCCTTATGTTATAAGGTACCACAATTTTCAGCCGGACAGATAGAACTCAAAGAAGTTTCTGTAGTCGGCTGATACGTATGTAGTATGCACCGCAGCCATATTTGTAGTTCTTGGTAGTGCCCCCTACTCGTTAACACGAGATTATTCCCAATTACATCTCAACATCTCCAAATGTACCACAAATATATAACTATTAGGAGTCCCAACTAGACGACCCCCAACTTTCCAAGTAGCCGATCTCTTGCATTCGTACTAAATTTGTTCTCTTTTCTCGTCAGGCTTTTGCAACCCGAGCAGTAATGGATGCCCGTCATCCATCATTTTAATAGTTAACATTACTACAAATATTCTCTTTTCTAATCAGGGAGTGGCCACACAACGATCAGTTGCCCACGATCATCATTTTACTTCTGTTCATAAAATATTAATTCTCTTTTCTCTTTAGGAGGTGGCAACACAAGCATTATAGTTGCCAAACACTCATCTTTTTACTTCTCTGCATTGTTCTTAATTCTTTCTCTCTCCAGGAAATGGCAGTATAAAAACGAATGCCAAACACGGACAGCAATTATTATTATTTTTTTTTTTTCAGGTTGCTGAGCGCTTCTGTCTATTCAACATGCGTTTTGTGTAGCAAGACAGGTAGAGAACCAGTCTGGTTCAAATAGACACGGGGTTCAACTGCTAGAATAATATGTCTAATTAATAACTGGTACACATGGTTTTAAACGGTGCCCAAGGAGGGAGTTAGCTCAACTGCGGTAGACACAATTACAATACGTTTTTTGCGAATATTAAAGGTACATGGGTTAAATTCTACAATAATCAGCTACTACAGACGACTAGACTGAATAACACTGCGTGAGGTGTTCAAGGGTCAACTATTGCTTCCATTGGAGCGATTGCAATAGATATAATATCATACCACCAATATGCATGCAATATCTTGTATTCAACAATTAGGAATGCCGGATTCCAGAACCGAAAGAAGTCCTACAAAAGGACACCAACCCAGGGGTCTTGCATCAAACCAGATCCCTGTACGACAATTACACGGTGATCTTAAGATAGGAATAATTATCTAAACTCCGCATCATGAACGGTTAGCCTTTAAAGTTGTCCATAGCATGCATACCGCTCGTCCACAGAAGTCCGGGGATTAACCAGGCCTGGGAATTCTTATTAGAAGAGTTTTGGGATAACCTGCCTCATAGGAGAGCAGAAGAGTCCCCCCCAATAGAGGATCCTGAGGACAAGCGGTAGAAATGCATAGTTCAACAAACCTGACGAGGTCCAAAAATACCAAAATAAGAACGATTAAAATATATATTTCATTACAAACTATAAAAAACGTTACGGTAACAACAGAATGCCTAATATTGAAATGCAGATTTTTAATATTAAGATATTTTTGATAATGTTCAAATTTAAGTTTTGTATGTTTGTATTTTCCCATGTGGTCTTGTCACCCTGTTATTCTGCAGGGTCGTTCAAAATCCTTTGAGGTTAGTGGAAATCAGTTCTCACTCTGTTCCTTTGTTGTCCTGTGTTGGTTTGGGCCCGTTATCCTTGATCCCCAGAGAAGCGCAGAGACGCAAGTGATAAGGAACGGCCAACCCCATATTTATGACATCTTAAGGAATGATGACTTGGGTGACCATATGGTTAACAAAGGCTTTTGGTTTGTGGTGAGGCAGCTGTCCTCAGCAACACTTCTGAATGTGTAAGAACTCCTGGCCACTCAGCAAACCTCTCTGCGGACCCTTTAGAAAATGAAGGGCTCCGCAGGAAGAAATCCCATCTGAGGTCTCAAATTGTTGAATAATATACTTATTTTTAGGTCTGTTGATGCATGTTATGATGCATCTTCGTTCGTGCTTTTCTTACGAATGTGTATATTGAGATAAAAATAAAATGAAAATAAAAATAAGTAAAAATATAGAATGAAAACAAATGGTGGATTCATATACCATGTGTGAATGTCCTCTTGTGTGTGTCAGAGCCACCAAAATAATGGAGGTTACCCGACTGTTACATACGCGAGGGGATATTGAAAACATGTCACATATAAAACAGACAATTAGAAAACGATTCATTATAATTAACTTGTAATAACATTTGCTTCACCCAATAACTTCTGAATTTTTCTTTTAGGTTCAGTTTTGTTTTGTTTTAGAATATCACCATATATTTAATGCCCAGATGTGCATAATTCGGATGACTCTTATTCTACCTAGTTTAGAAACTTTTAATTGCCCTGGCTCAAGATTCCCCCATAGACTTGGTGTCAGACGTTGGATTGTGGCGCTCCTTGGGAGCCTCCGGGCCACGCGTTAATCGACTAATCGTTCCTGCGGGTTCTGGGGTGGTGACGGTGGAGGTCAATGGGAGGCTCCGGGAGAATTCACAATAACAGGCTCCTTCGGGGAGAATTCAAGTGGGCCAGGATTAAAAAGTTGAATTAATGTATCGATTTGATGTTGACCAACAAAAAACTAGATAATTGTACATAGGAGTGAATCAAGTGTGGACAACATCAAATGCGAACAATACGTAGAATAAATGAAGATTAGGTCATCCAATATACATAGTTAGTGTAGGACAATCGGGTAGTATAATGAAGGTAACTGTTGGAACCAGATACGGTTACAAAGAAGTGATGTTGAACATACAAATTTTAACATTGTAATTTCCCTTTTTTCATCATTTTGGGTTTATAAGATAAGAAATGGGTTAGCGATACATCTGCTCGCCAGGGACAATATAGGCTCAATTTAGATTCAGAAGTAGTAGGTTAACCTTTCAAATGCCACTGCTACTGCTGTAACGCTTTGATACAACGTCAGCGTCTCATAGTCTGATATTTATTTTTACTCTGATAAGTTACGGCGCATCTGACTCATGAAACATTTACGGTTTACTGCATTTAACTACAGCGTGGTCTCAAGACGGCTGCATAGACCCACAACTATCGACCTTTGGTTTTGTATGTACTGGTCTTCATATATCTTCATAATGGATTGGTTTAGGTACAGATGATTAAGGAAAGGAACTTCAACTTGGTTGCACTACACCGTTGTTAGGATTGGTTAATTCTAATGCGCATAGCTGAAGCAATGCGCAAGGAGGGATGTAGTGTGAATATTAAATCAAGGTTGAAGGTTGAAATCAGCTCAGAATAAGGAATGGGACACTCAAAACAAAAATTTAAAATCCGCACAAGCACTAAATAGATCAATTATAATACAAACATGTTTGAAACGCATACAATTTTCAGGTCCTATGTTTCCAGAAGCAAGGTGAGTACAGTGTATCACTCTGACACAGCTAACTTTGCACGTAATGCTTACGGTTAGATTCATGCTTACACTTACATTTCTATGGTCCCATAATGGACTTCCATTAGAACAATTAAAAATAGAATTATAGGAAATGTTTTTGAACAACTAACTGCTGTACATGAGTTTGTATTTCTACAATAGAAACAAAAGTTCCAGAACCAGATGCAGACACACCCGGAGCCGATAAACTGCCTCCGCCGAGCAAGGAGCAGTCACATGAGGAGATCAAATAACGGCAGGAGTTGAATTGGTTCTGTTTTGCTTGTCCACCATATAAAAATTATGTATATATATATTGTTTAGATAAATTACATGTATCATAATCAGCAACACTTTGTTCAGTTTAACACATAAAGTTAAAAGGAATAGATATAGATATGGAAATGTTATTGACAGAGCAAGGAGGGATAAATGCAATAATAGGCACAACGTGTTGTACTTTATCCCCAATAACGCAGCTCTGGATGGGTTGCTGGCATAATTACAATCCCTCAGGTTAGAATTGGCAGAGAACTCCGGCATGAATGACCCTTTCACAGGTTGGATGGAGAATATGTTTGGGAGGTGGAAAAGCATGATCCAGTAAGTGCCCGTTGCGGGAATAAATGCAGAGACCGTGTTAATTGTCACCGGCTGCCGTTGTATTCCCTGTGCACGAGGGCTACTGCATCTGCTGATCCCCACAGCAGTGGGCGCTACACAAGTGCCAGGCGACATTCATGCTTACGTAGGAATCAGATATAATCAGTTGAACTTGAATGAGATACCACCTGAGGAACCCGAACCTATCCAGTTACAATATATAGAATAAAATGCCACCATTTGTAGCACCTGTGTCTAAGATAATCAATATCCTGGATTTACTTGAATAATTAATTATTGAACCACCAAGACGAGTTGTGTTTGTTATAATATAGTATTGTTTGGTTGCGAGTACAACTCGTTATTTCTGAATCGCTGCATTGATAATGGTACTGTTGATCTTCCTTGAGACGATTGTTTTACAGGCCACCTGTTGCTGACACGACGACGACGGAGAACCTGTGTGGAGGCTCCCATAGTGTAGGAGTAACCTCTCTGAGATGAGCCCTTGACAAGGAGGGACGAGTCTTGGGTTCATGAATTACAGACCCGACGGCGACAGAAAAAACAATGACTACAATAATAACATCGCCCAAAACCACCCACAGGAACCGGCACACCAATACACGAAGATCACTTGAACTCCCCAAATCCATGCCCAAACCACCCACATGAACCGGCGCACCAATACACGAAGATCACCTGAACCCCCCAAATCCATGTTAGCTTATCAATCCTTTTGAAATTTTAAAAATTGTATTATGACCACCAATTTTTACGTTACTTTTGCACCTGCTGAATATTTTATGACCTTGTAGCACATGACCAAAAGTATTAGCTCAGGATTTCTATTGATAGTTTTGTTTGTGTGCTGTTTGGCCATGTGATTGTATGATAACAAGATTCATGTTCATTGTTGTATTGTTAAATAATGACCTGTATTTTCAACAAGACCCACAACGTGAATGCCGTCTCAGTATTATGGGGACGCGTAGTGGTTTTTCCCCTCTCTTCAAGAGGTCTTTCCGCGACGGTTGATGGTGTTGATGATAGATTCTACTTTGACTATGTTTTCGGTGTGGTAAATGGTGTTTATGATCTAAAATATTATTGTATGGTCATCTAAGATGACCAAGGAGGGACTGTTACGTATTTTAGGAACACAAGCTGTATTTCCCTCACTTAACCAATAGGGGGTAGGACCAAATATATAAGCCGTAAATACTACACATAGCCACAAGGGAAAGCAGGACATTACTGAAGGCTGCAATAGATACTTTAGCCACAGAGGGCAGCATCACAGACCAGGCGAGGAAAACCGAGGATTACGTCACACCGGTTCCTCTCCAAGTCTTCCGGTCCTCGCTGAGTCCATAAAGAAGACCACCTGGCCACGAAAACTTTAGAGCTCTCTCGGCAGCGATTAGACATACGTGGGTTTGTGGCTAGGATCAGCTAGGAGAACACTCTCGCACGTGCTTAGAACACATCTTCAATCTCTCTTTACTTCAGAGCATCAGTTTACCATACCGAAAATACTTTATACAAATAAAGTCTCTTTAAAGCTATTCCTTTGGATTCGACCCCTCCTTCCATGAAGAAATACGTAATACTTCCAAGACTAAACAAGTAGGCATACAGCACAGATTTCAAAATGTTTTTTTAACTACCTCATCCTTTTTTCAGAAGATTGTCATAAATCACTTAAATTACTAAATTGCTTAAATTGTAAAATATATCAGCTTATATATAATTAGGCTCACTTATGATGACCACATTCATCACAGTTGCATCATTGGAAAAGTGGCACCATGTCATTAATGTAGATAATGAGACGTAGATAATAAAGCATAAACTACATTTAAACAATGTTTAAGTTTATTAAACGATTTTGGTTGATATGCCTAAACCAAAGACCTAAGGCCATTTAGCATAGTGGCAACACATTACCAATTTCAAAATTGTTGCTTCTCTGCAAATACCAACAAACAAGTAAAGCACAGCAATTTGTATTTTTTTTTTTTTGCTGTATCATGAATCATCTCATGGCACGTCTTAGAGTCCAGCCTGTTGATGTGAAAGGCTGCTTGTTAGCGTAACGCTAGCTCGCTAAGGGGTGGGCGGCGCAGGTGTGCAGCACGTGATTACCAAGCACCTGCTAACCAGTAATGATCGGCACCCCGGCACGAGACGTCCTTTAATTTCCCAGCAGAATTTACAAAGCCAAGGGACAACAAAGTGCCCTCCCCGTCCGCATGTCAGTAGGAAGCCTTTAGCTCTCACTAGAAGGTGACCAGATTTCTGAAATGACAAACGGGGACGTGTGTAGTTCAGCAGTCCAGATATCAATAAAATATATGGTGTTAGAACTTCTGAAAGGAAATAAAAGGGACCTATTCTTTTTTTTCTTTTCTTGGTCGATGTAGTACTGTAGTACAATACTAGAATGTGTTCAAAGTTCGGTACTAGCCAAAAATGTAATAAGGGAATGGGTCTACATTGTAGTGATCCCCATTCCCTCTGACCGGTCATGCCTGCTTATGGTTTAAAGGCGATGGAAAGGCCCACTCACAGCGAGGTCGCACGACATTAGCTAAACGAGAGACGTATCACTAATAACTGTCTCAAAGGGAGTATTCATGAGCGAGCGAGAACTTTTGCCATTTACAAATCTACTCATGTATTTTTAGAATCCTATTTTTCGTAAAACGGGGACAGCTGCGGAGACAGTGCTAGCCTGGGACAGGCCGCTGAAAGCGGACACTATCCCCGGAAAGCAGGGACGTTGGGTCAACCTGCCTCATATGGTTGCATTATAGACGTATAATCAAGAAGTTTGTGTGTGTGTCTTCGCATGTGTGTGTGTGTGTGTGTGTGTGTGTGTGTGTGTGTGTGCGTGTGTGTGACATTGTGTAGATATACTCACCACTTCATCAGAGGTGAAGTCTATGAAACCAGGAAGTATCAGGAAGTCGCTGGGTGAAAGGCAGAGAGCACAGCATTTGAAAAGCAGGATCAACAGTGCTATATTACACAACAGCAGTCCCTTGCTCATTCATGTATATCTAAAAACAACAAGAGTAATAGGGTTTGTATTGTATGTAGGAACACACAACAAGGGCAACAGAAGTGGGCACAATCAAGCTGGTGTCATTAGTGTCCAGTTTTATGACTAAGCTGCTGCAAAAGATAATCTTTCAAATGCTGAAATGCACCACACTTATCCACTGCATTAATATACACTCTCCATCTACTCTGCATTGAGCCTCCAGTGAGGACACACGCACGCACGCACACACGCACGCACGCGCGTGCGCACACACACACACACACACACACACACGCATTGGCGTAAACGTTTGCACACATAAACACACACGCACACTAACCCAGACAAACACATAAACACAGTGTGTGTATGTGGGTGGGTGTGTGTGATTGTCTAGAGAGCCTGGTTATGATATGATGGTGGTATAGGTAGTACATGTCTGTGCATTATCTTACTTGTATGTAAGTCCATCGCCGATAGCAAACAGTTGCTGTGCTGTCAGTCCGTCTTCTGGCACGTAGCCAGTGCCTCCACTGATCAAATAGTCGGCCATACTGTACATACACACAAACACACACACACACACACACACACATACACACTCAGAGTCAGAGTGTCCAATTCCCAAATTGTGGAGACTGTTTGCATGGAACATACTTCCAGACATGTCCTGCCATAGGGCGGGTAAGAGGATTTGATTACATCATTGTTGGGGAGGCAGGTGGGTGATAACAGGGCTTTTAAAAGCCCACAACGAACATCAGCACAAAGTTAAAACATCCCCAGCCTCCTGATGGGACACCAACAGCCTGCCGTCGGCCTATTTAATTACAAAGAGCCATTAGCTGAAGGATTGGCGGCTGGCGCTCGGCTCTGAAGCCACGCGGTCCGACGGAGGTCCGGCAGATCAGGCCCAGACTGACCTCTCGGGTTCGTATCCGGCCTGGATCCGAGTGGCGCTGTACCGCTGCGCCGCGGTCTCGTGGCCGATGCTGTGGGGGCTGGTGTGGGGGTACGGGCCGTAGGGGGGGGCCTGCTGCTCCCCGTCCCGGGGAGAGAGGCGGGGTCTGGCCGGCTCGGTGTCCCCCACGATCCGACGGTAGTCGATCTGGTAGTTGTCCCGTTCCCCGTCCCATGTGCGGTCATAGCAATGACCTTCCATCTCTGGGAAATCCAGGGTTATGACCTCACCACGTCGCTGCTGCACCCCCGCCCACCCGGCTTGCTGTCTGCCTCTCCCGCCCCCCCCCCCCCTCTACCTTCTTCCTTTCCTCTCTCTCTCTCTCTCTCTCTCTCTCTCTCTCTCTCTCTCTCTCTCTCTCTCTCTCTCTCCCCCTCTCTCTCTCTCTCTCTCTCTCTCTCTCTCTCTCTCTCTCTCTCTCTCTCTCTCTCTCTCTCTCTCTCTCTCGTTCTCTCTTCCAAAAAAAGATACCAGAACTAGAAAGGCCTACTCAAAACACCCAAACCAAAGCACGACTCCTTCTGACTTGGGGAGCAATAAACACACACACACACACACACACACACACACACACACACACACACACAAACACACAAAAGCAAACACTCACACCAAAGCACAGGTGTACAAAGACACACACTCGCACACACACACAGCACAAGCAGTTGCTACTTTCACACTCACAGACAGCAACAGGGACTCACAGTCACCTGATGGCTTTTAATGAATTCTAGCATCACAGACACCTCTCACACACACCTGGCGTGACACTCAGCTCCCTTGCTAGCTTAGCCTTTCCCCAGTGGGCCAGATTCAAAAACAAAACTCCAGTAAGGTTAACAGTCCCTCGTTCAATATGTACAGTCGGATCACCGAAAGGACAAGAGATCATGAAACACCGCCTGGGAAAGCGCAAGCAGCTTCCACAAAGTCCACAAATCCAGCTCCGCGTCCAGATCCAGTACTTTTTACCAAACTTTACCTTTTTTCCTTCAAGAGCGGCTCTCAACTTCCATTACATGGTACCGGGAATGAAAACTCCAGAGGGAATCCCACCGTGTTGGAGAAGCTGTGGAGGTGACCTCCCAGTGAGCGTCCCGGGGTGAGAGCAGACCGGATACGACCAGACACCGTAGGAGTGGAGGTCCTGTAGGACCACAGAGCAGTAATGCCTTGTTGCTCGCTAAGCTAGGAGCCCTCTTCCCCCCTCCCTCCCTCCCTCCCTCCCTCTATCTCTCTCCCTCTCCTCCTCCTCCTCCTCCTCCTCCTCCACCTCCTCGTGCCCCGCTGGGCTTAACTCTGTTTCTGACAGGAGTGCACGTCACTCTCCCACAAAGCCGCTTTGAGAGAGTTAATGCAGGACGGCAGGGGGTGAACAGGAGGAGCAAAGGGTCAAGATGCTGCTTACATATGCTGGAGAGTTAACCTGAGAAAGTGTGTGTGTGTGTGTGTGTGTGTGTGTGTGTGTGTGTGTGTGTGTGTGTGTGTGTGTGTGTGTGTGTGTGTGTGTGTGTGTGTGTGTGTGTGTGTGTGTGTGTGTGTGTGCTGAAGGAGACAGAACGCGAGACAAACAAAGCTAATTCTCATGAGGCGTCAGGTCCCCAGAGTCAAAGTAAGGTGTGTGTATGTGTCTTTGTGTGCGTGTTGGGGTGTTTGTTTGTGTGTGTGTGTGTGTGTGTGTGTGGATATAAATTATAAATAACTTGTTTGTTATGATGCTGTTGTTTGCAACCCATGCAATATGGGGTCTAGAAACAGAAATGTAATACTGTAATACCACAAACACCACCTAGGAAAAAAATAAGCAACAGAGAATTACCACGGGTTTACAAGCTAGCCCTACAGTGCATCAGTCTATAAAAAGATGATCAAAATGTACATTATCTGAGTGTTTTGTAGTTACACTGCTATATATAGACCTGGATTAGATCATAAATGAGTGAAAGCCAGACGTGAGTATCACTCTGAGCAGTTGGAGCTAGTGAGTTAGTGCGTTGCTAGGGATACCCCTAACAACATCACCTGCAGGTGACTGACGGACTGCTTGTGACAGTTACTGAGGGATTGAACCAGAAAAGCCTCTTAGCCTGTCTCTATCTCTCTCTACCTCCTCTCTGTCACTCTCTGCCTCTCTTTCTATATCTCTCCACCCCCCTTCTCTCCCTCCCTCCCTCCCTCTCTCTGTTCTTTTTACTTTCTCTCCCTTCCAATAGGTAGAATGAACAGTAGTTGGAGTTAATATTTATATATATTATTTTAAATAGTTAAATTTAGGTGTGAGGTCTGTTACAATCGGTTAGGGATTGCTGTAATTAAAGTGACAATGAGGATGTGTGTAATAGTAGTGCATCACTAGAAACAGGAACACTCACCACAACACTAACCACACTACTAAATACTAACTGCTATAAAAATCGGTAAATCCCCTCCTCTCTTTGCAATACTGCCATCTAGTGGCTAATTTAGACAGTACATCATTTTTTTATCCGAACACCCAGTTTAACAGAGGCGTCATTACCGTAGGACAACACACGTGTCAATCATCACATTAAATATGGGTCTTTTAATAATTGCAAGGGTAGGAGACTAAACCAATGAAGAATGTAAAATTACATGAAGAGGGTTTATTTGTCCCTAAAAACATTTAAAAAAAAAACACAACAGAAAGCATTACACACTTAGTGAAGATGGTCAGTCCATAATGTTCAAAGGAAAATTGGTTCCCAGAAAATCCACAATCTCCCTGGTGGTAAATGAGGCACTGGACATTACAAAAGGCTATGGTGTACGAAAAATGTATATACACCTCAGGGATAAGTACTCTGGCATCAGTAGTGCAAGGGTGAAAGAAACCTTGGACCGCTCAAGGAGGTACCAGCTCCACAAGGCCTCATTCTGCAACAAGCCTGCACCTAAACCTATCATTGCCAAAGCTGTTCAGGATCGTCACCAGGTGGACCTTGTTGACATGGGCGAATGGAGGGTTAAGTATGGCAGAGTCACTTATAGGTACATCCTGACGTTAATAGATGTGTTTAGTCGATATGTATGGCTTAGCGGTCCCCAACCCCCGGTCCGCGGACCGGTACCTGTCCGTGGGTCATTTGGTACCGGTCCGCAGAGAAAGATTATTTATTTATTTTAATTTTTTTTATTTTTATTCACTTCGCAATACTGTCACTCTTTTACATGCCATAAGTCTATATGCAGTTGTTAGATTGCATATAACATGTTTGCATTTTTGGCAACCTCTGCGCAACATAACCCA
Organism: Gadus morhua; assembly: GCF_902167405.1. Classification (NCBI taxonomy): domain Eukaryota; kingdom Metazoa; phylum Chordata; class Actinopteri; order Gadiformes; family Gadidae; genus Gadus; species Gadus morhua. The sequence goes on along the minus strand of NC_044056.1, from coordinate 945,387 downwards.
ACCACCCCCCCCCCCTGCCCTTCCAAAGGCACGACTCTTGTTTCAGGCTGAACAAATGTGAATTTAGATGGACCTACTCTCCCTTTCATTCAAGCAATTCAGGAAGCAGAGATACAGAGTGTCTCAATCTGTCCCTCTGTCTGATACTGAACCTGCCTTTCTGTCTGATGCCGAACCTGCCTCTTTCTGGCAGGTTCGGCATCAGGGTTAGGGTTAGGGTTAACCCTAACCCTATTCTTGATGTTGATAGTCTCTGTACAAATGTGTTTGCTCAACCATTTTGTTGTGAGCCCTGTAAAAATTGTTTTCTCGACCGTTTTGTTGTGAGCCCTGTATGTTTCTAGCTTGCTTGGTTGCAGCCATATAAACACCTTTGTTTCCATGGGTGTTTTGCTGTTCGTCCGTCTCGTCCCCCAGATACAGACTGAATCCCCGAATCCAGGTTCTTGTTTATTTAGATTATTATGTTGGCCAACACTCTCACACTGATTGTTCTGTTCAACCTAAGATAAAACAATTATAATCTAGGATATAAATTCTCCCCGTCAACTATAAAAAGGATGGCTTTATGTTTATTGCAATACAAATACACCATTTTAAAAATGTATAACCTTGCCTACACTTTATGAACATTTACTTCGGACATGGCTCCACGCATTCGCCGGCTTCTTTGAAAACAAATGCACATGGCTCGCGTAGAAGTGCATGGGGAAGGGTCGTCAACGAGTTGTTACGACAGTGTTGTAAAATATCTACTACGAAGCTGTAGGGGGCGCTGTGTAGAGAAATGTGCGTGCCAAAACCAAGAAAACAGCGAAGAAATTCCCGAAGTTGCATAGTTTTAGTTTTCCCGAAGTTGCATTGCTTTAATTGGCGTAACAACATGACCAACATTCTGAAACATCCTTTAACATCCACATTTGACTCAAACAATGTTAGGCTTACAGCCGATTTAAATAGTTGCGAAATAATGTTCTTGTTGTTCATTTACTTGTTTGTTACTCTGTCCGTTCTGTTTGATATTGTGGAAAGGATATTAGTGAATGATAAAGAGCATGGTGCATTTTAAATGGCATCACTTTTTGTCTTGTGTCCTCATTTTTATTAAAACAATTCTTAAAACACAGCTTCAGTCATTGAGGGCAAAAATATGCCCAAGGATAGGCCCAGATTTTTTTTATTTCGTTTTAAAAAATCAAGAGTAGGCCTGATTTGACTAATGGGCTTTGCATCCTTTCCTTCAGCCCTTGCAAACAATTTCAAAGACATGTTGCCCACCAGCTTTCAAAGTACAATGCTGCCCCTGGTGGATTTGTACACATTTTATTCACGTAATTATCCCTCCCTACTATTTTGTAGTTCACCAAAACACCCTGAAACAACTTGAGTCTCATATACTTATGCCACCGTATGCAATCTACATTGCAAGCAGGCCAATGGAAACCAAGCGCACAGTCCTTCCTCCCTCACTTTAAAAACCACAAGCCGCCACTGGTTGAAACCGATTCTTGATGATGCAAATCAAAATATCCCTGGATGTCATTCACAGAGGCCACACCCTGGAAAATAAGGTTGCTTCCTCTATCAGCTGTTACGTGGGAACATACCAAAACAACATAATATGTAACCAGGCTCGTTCGGCTGCATATCATTAACCATGGCGGACTGGCTTGAAGATTAGGACTGAGCTGCATCTCACACGACATTAAAAAAAAAAGCCAATCCAGGACGGTTTCTCCCTCCAGAAGTGGTTTCTTTTAAACCACGTGTTGACTATTAGTGTGTCAGGGCCACACCTCTTGGTAAGTAAAGAGCTTCATCAGGCAGGTAGCTCTTTACTTACCCTCTCCTTTAGCTGACGCCTACAACCAAATGGACTTCTAAAGCATTAATACTGAAGCAACAACAAAATGTAAGTGCTGCACGGCCAAGTGCATTTATGATGGAAGAATATCTGATGGAATTATATATAATTAAATATTGTTATTGAATTATAGACCATATTGCATATTGTACAGTGTTAAAAATGATAAATAGTGTTTTTAAAAAGGTCAAGGTTGAACAACACCATCACTAACCAGTTTTTCGTACTTTTAAAGGTGTGCCCTGGAATCTAAAGTGATTGAAGATATTAAAAAGGCCCTGGAAAAAAATGACACGGACTCGGCTGCATTAATAACCCAAAAATATTTAGGAGATATAAATAATATTTCACTGAACATTGCTGTCACAGGAGAAAGTGGAGTTGGAAAGTCCACCTTTGTTAATGCCTTCAGGGGGATAGACAACAGAGATGAGGGAGCGGCCCCTACAGGTGTTGTGGAAACGACCATGAAGCCTGAGCCTTACCCACATCCAAGACACCCCAATGTTACATTATGGGATCTCCCGGGAGTTGGAACCACCAAATTCCCAGCTGATCAGTACCTGAAGTACGTTGAGTTTGAAAAGTTTGATTTTTTCATCATCGTATCAGCTGATCGCCTCAGTGAGAATGATGCCAAGCTGGCTCAGGAGATCAAGAAAATTGGCAGGAAGTTCTACTTTGTTCGCTCTAAGATTGACAACAATCTAAGTGATGCAAAAAGGAGCCAGAGGGAGTACGATGAAGAAAAGACACTTCAGGAAATCAGGGAAAACTGCATTCAAGGTTGGCTTTTTCGTTGTCACTGAATTCTTTCATAATATTTTACACAATGTTTCATACAAAAATTTAAAATAACAATGCAGTCAAAGCCGTTTCTATCTGAGCCTCAGTACAGTCTGATAAAGTACAGTTTAAACACGTATTCCGACACGCCTTTCTAACCGCATTAAGTTCAACCTGTATTCCATTTTCCAACAGGACTTGAAAAACAGGGTGTTGCGTCTCCTCAGGTCTTCCTGGTGTCTAGTTTTCATCTCCATTTGTACGACTTCCCCGCCCTCCAGGACACCATGGAGAGAGAGCTTCCCTCACACAAGAGAGACTTTCTGATCTTAGTCCTTCCCAACATCTGCAAAAGCACAATTTACAAGAAGAAAGAGGTTTTCCGTTCACGAATAAAGTACTATGCTATTTTGTCTGCATTTGTAGCAGCTGTACCTATCCCAGGGCTTTCCATTGCTGCAGATTCAAGCATTGTGGCTAAAGTTCTACAGGACTATTTGAATGGGTTGGGTCTAGATGAAAAATCGTTGGAGAAAGTTTCCAATGCTACAAAAAGGTCTTTGTCGGATGTAAGGGCAGGGATGAAATGTCTTTGTTCTGGACAGAATGTAACTAAGGAGCATGTTAATTCAATGCTTAAGCATTCTGTATATCCCACTGTGTTGGTAGCAGCAGAGGAAGGTTCCAGAATGTTACCTGTACTGAAAATCCCGATAGCGGCTCTGCTTTCTTTCACTTCCATTTACAGGGTTTTGACTTCTACTCTTGAAAGCCTATCTGTTGACGCAGAAAATGTTCTGATGGAGGCATTGGACATTAAGTAATGTCAGGTAATGGTCATGCCTTTAGCGATCAGGACCAATGAACAATTCAGCTGAACAATGAAGGTTTAAAATATGCAAATGGTGGAAAAAGTTATTAAATAAAAGGATATAGAAAATGTGTTTGTTCATGTCTTATGAGTTTCTTTTAAGTACTTGTGAAAAATGACATTGTTAAAATGATTGGTTAAACATTGGTTGGAATGGCCATGACATGTCCAGGCTTGTATCTCTCACAGCAGAGCTTACAGGGCTGGTGCCCAGGGAGAGCTCACTGAACGGAAAGGGCAATGGTAATATTAAGAAATGATATTTACAAGACATAACCTGACATAACAGTCACTCATTGAGAGGAGCCTTGCAACAAAAACAGCTTCTCTAATGGATTACATTATGCATTACAGAAACATTTCACTTAAAGGTCTGTGTTTCTCTTTCATCTCGTCGATAGCATAATACGTTGAAATTACTTGTTGTACATGTTGGGACAACTGTCTTTCTATTCCAGTACCAGGGCCGGGTTCATATCGGGTGAAGAGTATCCATCGGAATGATATATTGATATTGTATATTATATGTTGTAAGGGGTTCCCAGTAGAGCCACCCCCCCCCCCCCCCCCCCCATAATGTATGAATGAATAGATGAATGTGTCATAACCGTCATGCCAAAGAGCAGAGAACGGAGGTTGAATTAAACCGGTTTATTGCAGGGAGGACGAGAGCAGTAGGGAACAAACAGGAGGTGGACAGGCAAGGATGGACTACAGGCAGGCAGGGCAGAGATGATGACTGGAGATGGATGGCAGGAGTGCAAGTCGAACAGGTGTAGAGCCGGGGAGAACAAGGGAACACCTTGCCCAAAGGGGGAGGCAGAGCATCTGCTGGGTAACGGTAACGATACCGATTATAACTTCTTCGCAGCCATGGATCGGGGCCGAGCATTCTTAGGAGGAAACGGGAAAAAACGCAAGTTTAGGCAAAATACACACCCAATAACGTGTTAAGCCAGGACAGAACCTAATGAGCTGATCATTTCAGTCAGGTGTGTTGATGCAGAGACACATATATCTATAGTAACGCTGATAAACGTATATCGCGTACATTTCAAAAGAGTTCAAAAAATTGAACTTTTTACGCGAAGTACGCGAGATACGCGTCTGACGAGACACGCATTGCCCAATCAGCGTTGAGCTTGACCCGACGTCACTGGCAGAGAGTAGTGAGCTTGGACAGAAGCATACGGCCGACATCTTTCTTTTTTCTGTGTGGAAATAGTAACATAGTTAAGCCATTAAATGCTTTTATGGAAACATTTCTAGCGAGAAATGTGCATTTTACTTTCATAATGTTCACTCGGTGAATGTGAAGGATGTTTGGTTTGATAGTTATGACGAAGAGGGAACGCTCCGTTCACTTGCATGGACAGAGTCTCTGGTTACTAAGCAACCTCAACGTCTTGGCGGACTATTTCTCTGCTGGGAAACACACCAGACACACCATGTGAAGTTATTTAACCCGATTATTGTTATTTATATCCGAGATTATTTAATCTAACCCGATCTAAACTCTATCACCCAAACACGGCGGCGTTGGGGTTTCCTACCTCGGACTCCAGCGCAGCCACGGCAGACAACTTTCTTTATTCTGGGTGGAAATAGTAACATAGTTACGCCATTAAATGCGTTTATGGAAACATTTTTAGCGAGAAATGTGCTTTTTACTTTCGTAATGTTCGCTCGGTGAATGTGAAGGATGTTTGGTTTGATAGTTATGACGAAGAGGGAACGCTCCGTTCACTTGCATGGACATGGACTCATCTAGGCGAGTGACGTAGGCGCGTATAGCGCGTATTGCGCGTATTGCGCGTATGCGACCATTTTTGACACAAAATGGTCAAGCAACATTTTACTCGCGTATCTCGCGTAAAAAGTACGCGAGATACGCGTCTGGTGTGGCCGCACCATTACAGCTGATGTACCAAGTGAAACCTCCACTATCACCCATCAACTCAACTAGCGTGTAGTTGTAACTGTTTTAGGTTGGTAATAACTACGATATTGTGTACTTCCTAGGAAATTAGGCAACCAATTCTTATAAACACCTTTTATCCAAGGTTTATGATGGTAATAGCCCAAATTTAATGATGTACTATCTAGAATTTGGCAAAGTACTTACCAATAAAATACTTTTTCTTAGTTATTATTCATAGCTACACCAATTTAGAAAGGGTTTATTCGATTTACCACTATGGAATTACTTACCTGGTAACAACCTCTGCAGGGATCTGTTTTCCTCTAGTGTCTAGTTTCCTTAAATACTGGGTACGAAGCCGTTTGTTTCCATGGTATTACCAGGTTCTTACCATATAATTTATAATAGATACATTCCATTATCCATGCAGTCAACACAAACTTGTACCATGTACGTTCTGCAACGTTACCAAGTAAAACACGACAATTTACCCAGTAATTAAGCTGAAACTGTACTGTAAAACGAAGCCTCGTTTGTTTCCATGGTATTACCAGGTTCTTACCATATAATTTCTAATACATTATTCCCTTTTCCATCAACACAAACTTGTACCATGTACGTTCTGCGACGTTACCAAGTAAAACACGACAATTTACCCAGTAAGTAAGCTGAAACTGTACTGTAAAAGGAAGCCTCGTTTGTTTCCATGGTATTACCAGGCTCTTACCATACAAGTTGTAACTGGTTATTCCCTTCTCCATGCAATCAACACAAACCATATATGTTCTGCAACATCGTTCACCAGTAGTTAAGCACTTTAATTGTTTTTTAAAAAAAACCAAACCACTGTTGATGAAAGGCATATTAAAATTAAACAAAATCAAAGGCTTATCTTTCAAACAATGCATATCTCACAAACAGGCACTGAACACTGAAGAAATCGGACAAAAAAAGAGCCGTCCACATCAATTCAATTTAAATGTTACTGATGGTGTTTTCATAAAACACATGACAGTGTTATGGCAAGTGACCACAAGGAAGACTGCTTCAACCTCTACAATTTGAATAAGTGGTGAATGCCATGCAGCAATCTGCCTATGGGAGCATCTTTGTGGTCATTCGCAAACCAATGAGTCCACTCGATGAATGAGAGATGACTCTTTAGTGTCTTCTCTGTGAGGTATCCCTGCAGTCTCCACATCTGGGATTCGAAGGCTGACCAAGACCTGACCAGGTACCTCCAAATCTCCTCTTCCATACTGTAATAAAGAATCAGAAGACAAGAAAATAAACATTAGGACAGTCAATTATTGAACATTTCTAGAACATGTAGAACTCAAAGATTATTTTGTTTATCAGTTAAAAAAGGATGCTGGTCCTCTGGCCATTGTGTTTGGTCATATTGAAAAGAGAAAAAGGCATAGCCATAAATACAGTTAATAGGACGGGAGGGGACAGGCTGTTAGCTCCGGTTAGCCCTTTAGCATCGAGTTAGCGGAGCTTCTGTCATTCAAATAACTCGGACATGTTGTTTAAAACCTATAACACCCAATTTATTAGAATAACCGGATTTAATCGGGCTCTCTCCCATAAATACAGCTAATAGGACGGGAAGAGACAGGCTCTGTTAGCCCCGGTTAGCGCGATGCTAAAGAGCAGCTCTACCGGAGCATGCCACCTCAACAGGTGCAAGTTACAACAATCAAGCATGTTATTTCTGTCTTTCTCTTTCATCCCATCATCAATATCATATTACGATGAAATGACATTGTACGTTGTATAGATTGGGAAATACAAAATAAAATCATTAGTTTAATGCCAAGTTCCATTGTAATTCCTTTCCATTGGAAAATGATTGCTTAAGAATTAGTTTTAATGGGCATTCGATGTCCAGGCCTGTTTTATCCACAGGGCCAAAGACAAAATAGTATCACTCAGAGTGGCGTAGCAGAGAGAGTGAATACATTTTTATTTATATATTTTACGCAAAGTCCAACTTGATAACTGTTACAATAGTAATTGTGTTCACACGGACAAGTAGGAATGTGACACCGGAAGTAAGAGTGGAACGTGAAAGATGCACGTAGGTTGTACCAGTGAGTTAATAAAGAGTTGCCCTGTTGGGCTGTTATAAAGTAATTCTGTAGTTCATTTAAGAGAAAAGCAGCAGAATTAAACATGGTGGCAGCGGTCACGGACTTGACCAGTCGAAGTATCGTTTCGCGGGAAGAGCTACTGCAACGTTAGGAGAGTAGTAATATAAGTTTAGCTAGGGATTAGCATTCTCATCCAACCGACATGGAAGGGCTAAAACCTCCCCAACAGCTATGCATGGACTCAGGGAATCTCGCAAAGTCATGGAAAACCTGGAGGGAAGAGTTTCTACTGTATTCCGACTTAACCGTGGACGACGACGAGAAGAAAACTGTCAAACTTTTCAGCTATCTCGTTGGTGAGAGCGGCAGAGAGCTGTTGGACACGCTCATGGGTGAGACAGCAAAGTCTGATTGGAAGATGAAGGACATAATTGATAAAATGGATGCTCACTGCAACCCTAGTGCTTACGAGACCGTGGAACGTTAACGTTTCTTCGCGAGAAACCAAGGTTCGAGTGAGGCAATAGACTGTTATGTCACGGACCTGAAAGTGTTATCAAAGACGTGTAACTTTGGGACTTCAAGAGACTCGCTCATTCGGGATCGGATTGTGTGTGGAGGCAACAATGTCAGCATGAGGGAGCGGTTGCTCCGCGAGAAGACCCTGACGCTCGACACATGGATTCAGTTGTGCAGAGCCTCGGAGTTGTCGCGCGAGAACGTCAAAACCATCTCCGGACCTAAAGTGGAGGAGGTGCATGCAATACAGAGACCAGGGCACTACCATCAGCCAGCGGATAAAGTGGACTGCAAATTTTGTGGCAAATCACATGAGAGAAGCAAGCAGAAATGCCCAGCATACGGTAAGACGTGCAAAAAGTGTGGCAAAGAGAATCATTTTGCAGCTAAATGTAAAGCCAGTCAGCAACCAAGAGAAAGGGAACAGAGAAAGAAACAAGTGCACCATGTAGCAGAACACGAGAGTGATGAGTTTGATGAAATCCTCTGTGTAACTGCAGAAGAGATTGAGACAGTGAGTTCAGTAGATTCTGATAAAAGACTCAACACACAGCTCTTTGCTGGAATGCTTTTGGGAAAACAGACTGTGAATTTTCCAATAGACTGTGGTGCTACTTGTAATATAATTCCAATTGATCTGCTTGATTCAAACACAAAGATCGAAGACACAAAGAGTGTGCTAGTGATGTACAACAAAAGCAAGCTTAAGCCACTGGGAAAATGCAAACTGAAGCTGAGAAATCCCAGAAACCAGAAGCTGTACCAGTTGGAGTTCCAAGTTGTGGATGAGGGAGATACAGTGCCATTGCTTGGCAAAATGGCCAGTGAGGGCATGCAGCTGATTAAAGTGCACTATGAAAATCTTATGGCAATTGACAGCATAGTTACAACAGTGCCAGAAATTAAGACTACAAGGGGCCAATGGACAATGGAGCAGATACAAGCAGAGTATGCTGACGTGTTCAAGGGTGATGGCTGCCTTGAAGGAAAATACAAGCTGGAGATTGACGACACAGTGAAACCTGTGCAGCTGCCAAAGAGGCGGGTGCCACTAGCAATGATGAAACCACTGAAGGCTGAACTTCAAGACCTACAGCGCAGAGGAATCATCACACCTGTAGAATGCAACACAGACTGGATCAATGGAATGGTTGTTGTCCAAAAACAGAATGGGAAGCTACGGATATGCATTGATCCAAGACCCTTGAACAAGGCGCTGAAGCGTAGTCACTTCCCATTGCAGACAATTGAGGACATTCTCCCAGATCTGGCTGAAGCAAAAGTGTTTACAGTATGTGATGTGAAAAGTGGTTTCTGGCATGTAAAATTAGATGAAGAGTCAAGTTTTCTGACTACTTTTGCTACGCCATTTGGACGTTACCGATGGCTGAGGCTTCCAATGGGGGTCAGCCCCGCACCAGAGGTCTTTCAGCGTAAGCTCACACAGGCGCTGGAGGATCTGTCTGGTCTGTACATCATTGCTGATGATGTGCTGATCACAGGACAAGGTGAGACACAAGAAATGGCACAGCGAGACCACGATGAGAAACTGAGACTGTTTTTGAATAGATGCAGACAAAAGAACATTAAACTGAACGCAGACAAGTTCAAGCTGAAGGAAAAAGAGACTACGTACATAGGACATCTCCTGACAGCGGATGGTGTAAGGATACATCCAGAAAAGGTACGTGCCATTGAACAAATGCCAAAGCCAACAGATGTGAAAGCAGTTCAGAGGCTGTTGGGTATGGTGAACTACCTGGCTAAGTTCTGTCCTCATCTCTCTGACCACTGTCAGCCACTCAGGCACCTGACACACAAGGACGGTGAATGGGAGTGGACAGAACAGCATGACCAGGGGTCTCATTTATAAAACTGTGCGTAGGATCGTTACTAAAAGGTGCGTACGCCCAGAAGCCAAGTTTTGCGTGCGCCAAAAAATATTCAGATTTATAAAACACTGCGTACGCACACCTGTACGCAATCTTTGCTTTATAAATCACATACTGACTACAATTGTGCGCAGCTGAATCAGCTTCACGTTCCGCCCTCTACACGCCCCTTTTTAACCATAAATGGTCAATGCAAATGACCTCATGAATGCGATCTGCATATAAAACAGACTCAGATGCCGGTATTATGTCTTGTTGGAAACAATGGCAGAAGTACTGAGAAAATCAAAAAAGCGAAATTTCACGGAGGTTGAAGTGGAGACACTTGTGGGTGAGATGGAGGCCCGAAAGGTAGTTTTGTTCGGCGGTCACGGGATTGGGATCGCCAACAACAAAAAGCAGAGTGAGTGGCAACATGTTGCTGCAGCAGTGAACTCTGTCAGTAGCACGGAGCGCACTGTCCCAGAATTAAAAAAAGAAGTGGTCTGACATAGTTACATATTTTTATCTAGCCTACCAATAAATCGTTATGGTCCCTAAATACCCTCTCCCTCCGAATCCTGCCATTTGCATGGTCCGCCAGAAGTGCCATATGGTGCAGCATTACCACGGCGCTCACCTCTGTACGGTAATAAGACTGACGAGAACGCCTTGGATAATCAGTTTGTAATTACCCACGTAAAATGTTCTTGAACATAACCCCTTTTTAATGCCTGATTTGTCATGAAAAGCATCAAGAGTAACGGACAACGATTGTGATGAGTGTGGCTTGGTTTTTCACACTTGGGATTTAATTGACATTCGATCATGTGTTTACAGTGTCACATAAAAATATTATGTTATTGACACATGTTGGACAGATGCTTTATTCCATGCAGTCGCGCCGTCAGTGGACAGTATGGATTGACGGGATTAAATATAGGGAATTTCTTTTTATTTCTATTCTAAGGAGATATTTCTGGAGTTATAACTGAGAAATAACGCAGTGGACTTAAATTATTCTGATTAGGATTTAACGCATGATACAGGTTGAAATTAAATTGATGAAGGGCGATGATAAAACATAATCGTTCTTCTCACTCTGCAATTCTTCGGTCTGACTTCAATTCACCACCACACCGTCTGTGTCGCCAATTCTCCTTTTCCTCCAAACCATGCGTACGCATGGGTCAGAGTTTGCTTAGGGCTGCGCACATTTTCCCGTCAAGTTGGTTTTTTATAGATCACAACCTTGGCGTGAAAAGTCACGTACGCCAATTTCAGCCCCTTTTTGTGCGTACGCAACGGTTATAAATGAGACCCCAGGCGTTTCTCAAATTGAAAGAGACTATTTCAAACACACCGGTGCTGAAGTACTACAGCCCGGAGGAGGAATTGACTGTGCACTGTGATGCCTCAGACACTGGTTTGGGCGCAGCACTGGTCCAGAGGGGTAAGCCTGTAGCATTCGCAAGCAGAGCACTCACACAGACAGAGAAGGGCTATGCCCAAATTGAGAAGGAATTCTTAGCAATGATTTTCAGTTTGGAGAAATTCCATCAGTACACGTATGGACGCAAGGTAGCTGTACAAAGTGACCACAAACCTTTAGAGAACATAGTGAGAAAGCCACTATTGAGTGCACCCAAAAGACTACAAAGAATGATGATGCTTATTCAAAAGTATGACGTTGATGTTGTTTACTTACCAGGAAAATATATGGTGTTAGCAGACACCTTGAGCCGAGCTTACCTGCCTGAGTGTTCAGCCTTTGGCTCAGTGGAAGCTGAAATAGAGACTGTTAATATGTTGCAGCATGTACCCATCTCAGCGGACAGCCTCAGTTCAATCCGCTCTGCAACAACACAGGATTCGACACTGCAGAAACTCATTGAAACCATACAACAAAGATGGCCAAATGACAAGGCAAAGACACCGAGCGAAATCAGACCATACTTTTCATTCCAGGATGAACTGAGTCACCAAGATGGAATAGTGTTTCGGGGTGAACGTGTTGTCATACCTGATGCGCTAAGGAGAGACATCACGCAACGTCTACACTCCTCTCATTTTGGGGTGGAAGGATGCCTACGAAGAGCCAGAGAATGCGTATACTGGCCAGGCATTAATGACCAGATCAAGACCTATGTAGCCAAGTGTGACATTTGTAGGTCAGTGCACTATAAGCAACAAAGAGAAACACTGATCTCACATGAAATGCCTAACAGACCATGGGCTAAAGTAGGCACAGATTTGTTTTCTTTTGACAACAAGGACTATCTCATCACTGTAGATTACTATTCAAATTTCTGGGAAATAGATTATCTCTCAGACACAAAATCTACAACTGTGATAAAGAAACTGAAAGCCCACTTTGCCAGACAAGGCATCCCTGATGTTGTCATCTCGGACAACGGACCACAATACTCATCGCAAGAATTCCACAGATTCAGCGAACGGTGGGAATTCCTGCATAAGACCTCGTCACCTGGGTACGCTCAGAGCAATGGCAAAGCAGAATCAGCCGTCAAAACAGCCAAGAGACTTTTGCACAAAGCGCAAATGGCTGGACAGGATCCCTACCTTGCTCTTTTGGATCACCGTAACACACCGTCACAAGGCCTGGACACCAGTCCAGCACAAAGACTTCTCAGTCGACGCACCAGAACACTGCTGCCCACAAAAGCAAGCCTTCTGCAGCCAAAAGTCGAACAGGTGCAGCAAGGACTACGCAGTAACCAAGAACGCCAGTCTGCCTACTACAACAGATCTGCCAGAGATCTGGACACATTGAAACCAGGGGACTGTGTGCGAATACAGCCATTTGGGTCTCACACTCTCTGGAGATTAGGCAATGTTCTCAGGGCTGTGGATGCGAGATCCTACGAAGTCCAGCTGCAGTCTGGTGGTGTTCTGCGGAGGAATCGCAAACACCTCAGGCGTGCCCACGGACAGACCCTCAGTGAGTCTATGGACATGGAGACTGTGGTTGTTCTTCCACAGACTGTTCCTGAAACACGCACAGACACAGACACGGGTGACACACACCCACCGGGTAGCAATGTATTACCGGTGACCACAAGGGCTGGTCACACAGTGGTGACGCCACAACGCTACAAAGACTTTGTGAACGAATAGTTGTGGACCACTCATGGACTTTGGGGGGACTAAAGAAAGAATGTGGAGAAAGCATAACATGTTTAGTAATGTGTGTTGTTATAAGTAACATGTTTAGTAATGGGTGTTGTTATAAGTTTAAGACTAAAATAGGACTAAAGAAAGAATGTGGAGAAAGCATAACATGTTTAGTAATGTGTGTTGTTATAAGTAACATGTTTAGTAATGTGTGTTGTTATAAGTTTAAGACTAAAATAGGACATAAAGAAAGAATGTGGAGAAAGCATAGCATGTTTAGTAATGTGTGTTGTTATAAGTTTAAGACTAAAATAGGACATAGTTTGTAGAACTTTTCATTCTGAATTTACGATGTGGATCTGTGATTTGATTGCAGCTAGTATGTGTGAAGGGTAACAAGGAATATCACTCTAGTTAAATTAGTTTAGTTTTCACTGTAACAGTAATGGGTTTTTCTCATTCAGAGATGATTTATATTGTGTGTATTTTTGACAGTTCATTAAGTCAGTCAGAAAAAGAGAAAAAAGAGAAAGGATGTTACAATAGTAATTGTGTTCACACGGACAAGTAGGAATGTGACACCGGAAGTAAGAGGAACACGTGAGAGATGCACGTAGGTTGTACCAGTGAGTTAATAAAGAGTTGCCCTGTCGGGCTGTTATAAAGTAATTCTGTAGTTCATTTAAGAGAAAAGCAGCAGAATTAAACAATAACCATTACCTAATTTTGCAATATAATGCATTACAGTAACATAAGTAATATTAATTCAAATTCTTATATCGCCTTCATCTCATCAATACGTAATACATTGAAACAACTTGTACATGTTGTTAAATTAATTTAATTTAATTTAATTTAATTGATTCCAAGTTAATTTGCAATTCCTTAACCCAATTTATGGAATGATTATTTTGTTTTAGTTTGTTTTATTTTAAAGTAGGTTAAACGTCATTTAAACGGACTAATAACAGGCAGTTCTGTAAACATTCTAGAAAGTCTTTATTTAGACGTTCACGTTTGCTTGGTACATAGTTGGCAACGCTGAAACAGTACATCGTCTGGGTTCTGCGCCAAACTTGCAAGACCTTCCGCAGTTGACAAAATTACCACGGTTTATTACAAGTGTACAGTATATGATAATAACATTAAATGACTGAGAGATTTTTAAGACAAGCGATTCAGTCAGTGGCAAAAGATAGCCTGTTTGTTGAAGCCCCTGCTGCAGAACTATCCCCCCGGCCCCCCATTTGAATCAGTCCTGCTCATCTTCGAAGCCCAGGTAAGTCAAGAAGGTGGCGTGTGGCGGGGTCATCTGCTACAGCCAGACTAGTAGTCCCGTCGCCTCACGCCACCTTGTTGGCTTTAGGCGCCTCCAACGACCAGGTCACAGGGTGTGGATGTTGTAATCTGTGATTTGCAGAGTTAAAGGTTTGTTACAGTAAGAAAAGGTTTTCCATTCTTCCATGTTAGAAGCTCTTTCTCAATCGGCGTTCTTGTCTGTACTTGTGTTATAGAGGACAGGGGCAGCCCAAGTACTGTTCAATTCAAAAGTCTGCATCAAGCCAAGTACACTCCAAATGCCCGGATGGGTTCTTGCTCCGCTTATCTTATTGAGGATGCATCGAGGAGTGACTTGGACTTCGGACAGCCGAAGTATCTCCAAACTTTTGCAACAACAAGTTTCCACGGGTTGTTGTTCCACTGGTTCAACTAGTTACCAAGTAAGCAAGTTCGAACTTGGCATACTCGGTATTGATAAAGGCCCAAAGGCTGGTTTAGCCTGTGTGGATTCATTTCTCAATGCACCACAGATGTGCAGCCTCACCCTTCCTGGAATGTATTCAGTCGGACTCAGGCCAGGTGAGGCAGCTTAAGATAGCATCACCATACAGGCTCCACATTCCAGTACCATTTCCTCCTCCAGCAGGTGTTTCTTGGATGTGTGTTGACTATTATCTCAGAGGCCCCTCCTACCCTCTGCCTGCTCTTATTGGCGCTTTCCTTTCACTTTAACATTCAGTAATTTGGCAGACGTACCCAATCAACTTCCGAAGCATTGACCAAGCATTGACCATTGATCAACAAGGCAACACAATGTAAGTGCTGCACGGCCAAGTGCATATACGAGTGTAGAATATGAATAGCAATGGTATGTATTGATACTGTATTGTATATTTTATATTGTAAGGGGTTCCAGGATGAGCTCCACCACTGCAGTTTCATCAACTTCAACAGAAGGCACTGACTTACCGTGAGTAGTGGTTGAAATAAGTCTAACATCTCTCTGACTCTCCTGAGGAGGAGCACTGGGGCTTCCCCAGTCCAGGACTCTGGTTCATCACAGATATTTATGAATTGTGGTTCGTAAATAAATAATTCAATATTCTAATATTGCAGGTTGTATTAGTTTCCTCCTCGCTGCCCTGTGCGTTGAGGCCCTCCAGACTGGGCCGCTATGGACCCGACCACAGGTCACTTTGAGCGAGGTGGCTCTTCTTGCCGCTGGGCCTGTGCCAGTGATGGGGCGGTCCACATGGAGCAACGAGTCCAGCAGAACTCGCTGCTCCATGTGGACCGTCCCTTCACTGCACTGGAAATGGAATAACACAACCAAAGACACAAGAGTGATTTCCACAACCCAGCCTCACACCAAAATGTAGCATAGCTAATTTGGTTTACAGCGGAAAACGTAGTAGTTACACAATAACAGCTCTAAAATGTTGAGATGCCTACGTTTTTTTCACCTGTTCTTTTAAATCCCCGTTTCAGCGATTGTATACAATCGGACTAACTAACTAACTAACTATACATCATATTGATTGATGTATAGTTAATTAGTTAAACTGCTTTGCATACTTATTTAGGGTTAGGTAAGGGACTAGATTATTTACTACACCATCGGATATGTATCCATTTTTTTATGATCTATGGTGATAGGTCGCACATTTTTTGTTACATGCATGCATATATCCTGCATTTAATACATGAACATGACCAGGTTATATGAACACAATATTCGGAACAACTCCCGTAAATATATATTGTAGGTTCTTGTGTTGAGGAACATGTATGCATGTATATGGTCCCCAAGTGGCTAGAAATGGCATTGGGTGTAAACGAGCACTAGGTAACCTGTTCAGCCTTTGAAAAAACAAAAGATCAGATGGGCCGATTTGGATTTTGCCCCAGATGTCGGCATAAGGGCCCAGGTTACCTCCCCTTTCTCTGCTTTGCCCGCCCAGAGAATTTGGCCTGCCAATGAGACGATGAGCTACGTCCTTGCAAGCGCCACGTGTGTGTGTGTGTGTGTGTGTGTGTGAATACACACACTGTAACACAAGTGTTGTTCACTTCTTTGTTATTTGGACAATGCTACTCAGAAGGAGCTTCACAATCCACACACAATGTAGCGGCATACAATAAGTTCCGGAAAATATGAACTTTCTCTCGGACGCCCCAATCAACCGCTGCCCAGAGAGGGCTCCACACACAAAACACGCCACCGCTGGGCCTTAAAATTAAGGTAATCTAAATTGGGTTTAGATGAAAATCACTTATTTCAGTAACAGTGATGAATTTAATACTATGTTGATGATCATATAGGACAAATTACCATGGAAATGCTCCACACGTTTTGGGTTCATTGTCTCTTTAACTTTACGTTTAGTGGCATTGGGTGGTTGTATTGGAGAAGTTTTAGGAGTACGCAAGCACAGTATCGGGCCCGGGTACTGGTATCGGTGCATCCCTACCCGCAGGGCATGTTCTAAAGATAGCACTAGTCACCATGGAGTCACATTTGTGTTGTTCTTTTTGAATCAATGACACTTGCATTGATGTAGATTTAATTTTGATGTTCAAAAAGGTTAAAAATGTATAATTATTATTACTTTATCAATATTCCTATCATTAAAGGTGAACCCTGCAAAAAAATTACTCAGAAAGTTTGTATCAAACAAGTTTCCCTTCATATTACTCAGTGCCCTTCAAGTAGCTCTCGGGTTCAAAAAGGTTGGCGAAGGTATGCTAGAATGTGCTCTACTTATAATTCAGACCTCCACACCTACAAATAAATTATTATATTAATTATATTATAAATTAACTCAACTAAGCCATTATAACTAAACCGTATAACTTATAGGGCCCTATTTTAACGATCTGAAACGCAAGTGGGAAGCGCAAAGCGCAAGTAGCTTTGTGGGCGGTTCTACGGCGCTATCGCTATTTTACAGGCGGATAAATGACGCTTGCGCCGCGGCGCAAGTGTCAAAAGGGTTGGTCTGAAGCAGCATAGTTACCCGTAGGTGTGGTTTGGGCGTAACGTCCAACAAACCAATGAGAGTGCCAGCTCCCATCCCCTTTAAGAGCCATGAGCGCATTTGAATCGGACAAGTTGATATTTTGACAGCTCGTCTGCAGTCTCCGATGAGACAGATGCACATGAATTTCAAACTGCAAATGGCTCAGTTTATTGCCAAATAATATGGCCTAATTCACACATGGAATAAGGGGTTTTCTTCCACAACTTCAGAAATACTGAGTCCCAGGGATGGAAATTAACACCCGCCACACGCCATTTGCGGGTGGATTTGTATGGTGGCGGGTGAATTGTGTCACTTCACCCGCCACTGTGGCGGGTAATACTTTCCAGTTAGGTCCGATCAAATTTGCATATCTAATACATTCGTTATACGGCGCTGCACAGTTCCACAACCATTACTGTCAACCTCCGGGCCCCTTCTTCCTCTACGCCTCTTTTGCTGAACTGCGACTGTCAATATCCGGGATAATATCGTTAACAGGGCTCTCAAGTCTCACGCGTTCGGCGTGAGACACACGCAATTCAACCAATGCACACGCTCACACGCCACACGTAGGGTAACCAGACGTCCTCTTTTGCCGGACGTGCCCTCTTTTTGACACACTTTTAAAAAATGTGTGTCGGAATTTCAAAATCGTCCGGGATTTTATTAAAGCCTCATATATGTTCACATTGAATCTGAGTTGCGTTTCTCTGGGTCGTTCACAAACTAGTTAGGCTACGCCCTCCCCTACTCAGTTCTGTTCGCTTCGCATTGGTGGAAGTGAGTAGGGGGAGTGGTTAAGTAGAGCCTTCAGATTGGACGGTTTGACCTACTCAGTTACTGTCGTGTTTTGTATTTATTATTTTACCATTATTGTTTTATAGGGACAAACATTAACACATTTCTCCTACAGGGGATTGATAAAGTTCTATCTATTGAACAGAAAGAAACACTTGGTCATACTTTACACACTTTACCACAGCATTGGCCTACTGAATGCCACAGACATATTTTCAGCATTGGACTGAATTCCACACATATTTTCTTCTGAATATTAGTGTTAAGGGCATATAATGCTTACTATCATACGTTAGTTACCATGTCTGTGTGGACACATTTGTATGCAGTCACATGTAAATACAAAAAATCAAATTTTCCTATTGACTTATGATGGTGTAGCCATGCATGTTGTTTTATTATTAATATGTCAATTCGTTTTTTAATGAAAATACTTTGTATAGATGAATTATCGCCAAACTTGTCATCGTAACACCAACTGATGTGTATGAAAAACACTTTTCTTATCTATTGTTACTATTATATTGTTTAAAATGTACGCATATATTAAAAAATATATAGCGTATAAAAAGTGGCTGGTAAAAAAGATGAGTGGCTGGTAGATTTTTAAATC
The DNA here is from genome assembly GCF_902167405.1 of Gadus morhua. Taxonomy (NCBI): domain Eukaryota; kingdom Metazoa; phylum Chordata; class Actinopteri; order Gadiformes; family Gadidae; genus Gadus; species Gadus morhua. The sequence continues at coordinate 926,609 of NC_044056.1, read as the reverse complement.
TACCTGCCACAGTGGCTGGTGGGCAAAAAAGTTAATTTCCATCTCTGCTGAGTCCTCAAATAAATTTCCGCAAAGAAAACGTATATGATATAACATATGATATGCGGTAACTGTGGTTCTATTTAATGATATACGCAATACATTATAAACATTGTTTCTTATCATTATTGTATGCTATCCTAATATGCATGTGTCCCCGCGGTAATAGACATTGCCATTGATTGTATTATGCGTTACGTGTTTAGTTTGCGTGTGTATAAAAAGAGCACACACGCGCGCCCGCATTCATTCATTCTTTTTAACACTCACTCGCGGTAAAACAATGTTTTTCACGATCAAATACTCATCAATCCAAAAAGTTATGGGCATGTAGGCCTACACGATGTCTCTGTCAAGAAAATATGTGTTTGCTGTACGGTGTTTGCAGATGCATTGATTTAAAAGTACAACTTATTACCGCTGCATCAGCTGTTCTTTCCCAAATAATTTACCAAGAATGTGCGGCTAGGTAGATGGGAGAAGCAAAGTGTATGCGCGAGGTGCACAAGCAATCCGTATGCATCGCATGCGCATGTATGCACGCGCCCTTAAAATAGCATCTGAACAACGCGCCACTGACTTTAAACCAGGTATTTCCTGGTCAGTAGCGCAATGGTATTCAGAAACGGCAAAATACCGTTTGCGCCAGAACACGCCTCCTCCTTCCGCCGAACCGCCCCTTGGGGCGCATGATCAATCCCTAATTTACCGGCGAGTGGCGGTGCTGGGAAGAGAACGCTCTGCGCTAGTTGTAAACTAGCAACGACACATGCGCCAGTGACTAAGTCACTTGCGCCGGATGCAAGATAGGGCCCATAGGCTTTTCCTTCTAGAAGTCAAGCAATGCTGTGGTATCACTACTTTCATTACCCCATCTTCCAAAGGCAATGTCCTGCGGTTACACACACACACACAATTTTCCCGACACAGCGTTTCGACTATGTAAAAACAAAGTAGACCAAATATCTTCGTATCAACAACCCCTATCGGCAAACAATCAAGGTCACCCATGGGCTACTTCATTTAGCTATATTTATTGGTTGTATTCCCCAGACTAGAATAAATGTTGAGAGCAGGAAGAAACACAAACGCGTGCCTGCGACGACTCAAGCCACATTGTTTGTGTTGTGACATTTATTTTTCAGAATGAATAGAAACAGTTTAAGGTATATGTTGCGTATATGACAAAGTGGCATGCCTATGGACTACACAGCTCATATCTCAGATATATGCCCAATAGTAACATGCAGCAGACAATGACTTTGTTTAGATTTCATTATAGAAGGGGTTCTCAAAGTTTTGACAGCTGAGGGCCAATTTAGGAACCCAAAATTTGACTAAGGGCCGCCAAAGAAAAAATAAAACAGATAAAAATCAAATTTTTCATAATTTTAATGACCAGGTTGCTCTCTCTACAAATCTCTACAATTACAAATAATTATACAATTATGTATTTGTCTGCATCCAGTATAAACACATTTTAAATAACAAATTAGGCAAAACCTGGCACAACTTCAGAAAACCTTAAGAAACATTCTAACTAACACCCAATCCCTGGGGTTCTCTTCGAATTTGGGATATAACAGTCCTGTGTGCATTTCAGAAACGTATTTAGAACAGTCGGTCTCATCGTGCCTTCCTTTCTTGTCAGTATGGAGCTCCTTATTCTGGAGCAATTCCAGCTACCAAATCACCACAGGAAAACCTACACACACACGCACACACACACACGCACACGCATACACAGGGAGGGGGAGAAAGAGAGATACTTTTAAAATAGAAGCTTACCAAACAAGTCATCATCATCACTAATATCTCATTGCCTGTCATCAATAAGCTTGTCATTAAATCACACAATATTTGTTACTAGGTCAACGTACCTTTTTCTTTTGGTGTGGGATTTGTGGTGCTGTTTTCGGTTGGCCACGATTCCTCTGATGTCCGGCTCCATCGCCGTCGTTGCAATACGAAGGACATCATGTAGATGGCTATCTGTAAGCCTGGATCTCAGCTTGGATTTGTTGATGGCCATGGTGGAGAAGGTCTTCTCACAAATATATGTGCTCCCGAATAAAGAGACCATTCTGATGGCATGCTGGAGCAGTGCAGGGTATGTCGCTGGGGAAAGTGCTTTGTAGAACTCAATGAGATTCCTGTCACAATATGCTGCTCTGGCCTCGGAGCTCTCCTGTAGGTCGATGAGCTCAAAATGCATTTCTGCTGGCTCTTCCGCAGGGACACACGAGAAAGGATTTTGGAAGAGGTTGATTGACTTCTCGTGGTTTCTGAAGTCGGAGAAGCGGTGTTCGAATTCCTCTCTTTATTTTTTTATGAGGTTTTGGTTGTGGTCTGAGCGCAGGTGACGCAGAACGTGGCGCCCATCTGTGTCTGTTTCACCTACGAGCGCCTTGCAGGCGGGAAAATGGGTTAGAACTCCCTGTTTGAGCTGTCCCTGCAGCAGTTAAATTTTTCTCTGGAAAGCTTTGACGTTGTCAAATAGTGTGTAAATAAGCTTCCCATGGCCCTGCAGCTTCAAATTGAGATCGCTGAGACAAGTGTTCACATCAACAAGGAGTGCTAGGTCACAGAGCCATTTAGTGTCACTTAGTTGTGTCAAACCCTGTCCTTTTGACTCCATGAACTCTCTTATTTCCTTCCTCAAGTTAAAAAAACGCTTCAATGTGGCCCCTCTGCTCAGCCACCTGACAGCAGAGAAGTATATAACCTCACCAAAATCTGCCTCCGATTGCTCCAAAAAAGTCTTGAATTGGCGGTGATTCAGACCTCTGGACTTCAGGAAATGATCTGTCTTCACAACAATCAAGACATGTTTCATTTCAAGCGTTTGAGCAGCGAGGGCTTCTTGGTGTATTATGCAGTGATATTTGATTAGTTTCTCCCCTCCGCTGTTGGCCACTTTCTCAGAGAGCAGCGACACGGCCCCTGCCTTTCTTCCGACCATTGCCGGTGCTCCATCTGTTGTGACACCGACCATAGACGGCAGCTTCACATTGTATGCTTCGAGACTACGACACACAGCACCACAAATGTCGACTCCCCTTGTTCTGTCTTTGATACTCTCCAAACTAAGCAGCTCCTCGCCTATTTCAAAGTTCTCCGTGACCGTTTGGATGAAAATCAGCAATTGCGCTGTATCGGAAATGTCCGTGCTTTCATCCAGTGCAATAGAAAAGGCTCCCTTTCCTAGTCCCTCCATACGTTGTCCCAGTTGCTCTTTGAGATTTTTTGCAAGATCTTCGATTCGTCGTGTCACTGTGTCATTCGACAAACTTATGTCACAGAGCTTTGCTTTTTGCTCGGGGCATACAATGTCGGCCACTTTCAAAATGCAGTCTCGCAAAAATTCTCCGTCACTGAAGGGCTTGCTCCGGCGGGTTATTTCTTGAGCTACAACGTAGCTAGCCTGTGTTACAGCTTCACCGGATTTGGTTAGATTTGTGAAAACTGACTGCTGTGCAGCGTTGCCTCTTTTAAGTTGTTCAAGCTTACCGGTGCGCTCCTCGCCGGTAAATTTGTCGTAGGTTTTATGATTGGTATCATAATGGCGTTTTATGTTGAAGTCCTTCAGCATTGCATTAACATGCTTGCAGATCAGGCACATGACTTTATCCAACCCCTGAGGTACGGCAAAGTAAGCGTATGTCCACTTATCTTGAAACCGCCTTTTCTCATCGCCAAAATTACGTTTTTTTCTCGAGTGGCCCGGCTCCCGCTTCGACTCCCGCTCCGACTCCATTATCACAGCTGCAGTCAAGGTGTGACTGAGGCGGGAAACGTCGTAAGCATCGCAGTGGTGAAAAAAAACATTGCACCGTGGTCGTGAACCTCTGGGAGTGAGGTCAAGTTTTTGCCCACATCATCACAAAGACCCCCTCATACCATCACATCACCCCTGTCCTCCAGCAGCTCCACTGGCTCCCCGTAACCCACCGCATTAACTTCAAACTCCTAGTGTTTACATTCATGGCCATCCACAACCTCGCCCCTCCCTACCTCTCTGATCTCCTGCACATTAACATCCCCACCCGTTCCCTTCGATCCTCCTCCTCCATCCACCTCTCTGTGCCCCCTGCCCGCCTCAGCACTATGGGGGGCAGAGCCTTCAGTCGCTCTGCTCCCCAGCTCTGGAACTCTCTACCACCCGACCTCCGAAACTGTGACTCTCTCCCCATTTTCAAAGCACAACTAAAAACCCACCTGTTTCGGACTGCCTACTCTCTCTAACCTCCATGTTTCCTGCCATTCTGCCCTATGTATTTTAACTTATGTTGTCCTTTCTATGTCTATTTTATCACGTTTTTTGTATATTTCATTGTGTGTTTTAATGTGTGTGATGTACGGTGTCCTTGAGTGACCTGAAAGGCGCTTTTATAAATAAAATGCATTATTATTATTCATTATTATTAAGTGAGGTCTAAATCACGAAACTGAGGTTCATCCTTTCAAAGTAATGTACGGATTAAAACTAACAAATGTAACAGCATTTAATTGAAAGCTAGAGAGTATATTTATAATAATAAAAATAAATATATATTTTTTTTACTTATATCTGTATGTCATTGCGGGCCGCCAGGAATGTTTCTGCGGGCCGCCATTGGCCCGTGGGCCGCACCAATGCATTACCCTGCGTTCACGCCGTAGTGAACTCTAGGTCACTCCAAGGGAGTAACACTGATTGGCTGTTACGGCATGTCACTCAGTGGCAACGCTGTTGAACGCTGATTGGCTGTCATCACGCGTTTGCTGCCGAAAAGTTGAAATATTTCAACTCGAGCAGCATTTGTCGCGCCGCAAAATACGTGCAAAATACGTGCTGCGCTGCAAATTGGTAGCAAGTGCTCCGGCAGTAAACCTGCAACGCGTCTCTACATTCACTTTGAATGGGATCTTGCTGCGCGGCAACTTTTTGCATCTTTTGGTGTGAACGCAGGGTTTAATGTTTCCCCTTTTGTGGCTGCAGCTGTGTGTTGGCCAATTACGCTGCACGCCAGTCCAGTGTGATAACTATCAAGTCTAAATTAAAATGTTCAGCCCTTGCCTTACCTGCCAGGCAATGAAGTGAATAAACCCTTCATTTTGTATTTCTTATTCATAAAGGATTGCAGAGGGATCAAACATGATGGAAAACAATGATACAGACTCAGCTGTATCAATGATCAAGAAGTATTTGGAAGATATGAATAATCCACTGCACATTGCTGTCACAGGAGAAAGTGGAGCTGGAAAGTCCACCTTTGTTAATGCCTTCAGGGGGATAAAAGACAGAGATGAGGGAGCGGCCCCTACAGGTGTTGTGGAAACGACCATGAAGCCTGAGCCTTACCCACATCCAAGACACCCCAATGTTACATTATGGGATCTCCCGGGAGTTGGAACCACCAGATACCCAGCTGATCAGTACCTGAAGTACGTGGAGTTTGAAAAGTTTGATCTTTTTATCATTGTATCAGCTGGTCACTTCAGAGAGCATGATGCCAAGCTGGCTCAGGAGATCAAGAAAATGGGCAAGAATTTATATTTTGTCCGCTCTAAGATTGACAACAATCTAAAAGCTGCGCAAAGGAGCCAGAGGGAGTACGATGAAGAAAAGACACTTCAGGAAATCAGGGAAAACTGCATTGAAGGTTGGTTTTCTGAGTTAATATGACTGTGAATATGAATTATTTCTAATTTTTTTCAAAGGAGCACTACTCAATGTTTTCAAGCAACGTATATATATATATATATATATATATATATATATATACGTATACGTGTGTGTATATATATATACGTTGCTTGAATTAGATCAAATATATGTGTATGACTACGCTACGCTGTGTCCCATTACAGACAGATAGTTTAAACACATATTCCCACACGCCTTTCTAACCACATTAAGTTCAACCTGTATTCCATTTCCAACAGGACTTGAAAAACAAAATGTGGCGTCCCCTCAGGTCTTCCTGGTGTCTAGTTTTGATCTCCAATTGCACGATTTCCCCGCCCTCCAGGACACCATGGAGAGAGAGCTTCCTTCACTCAAGAGAAATGATCTGATCTGTAATGATCTTCCACTGCACATTGCTGTCACAGGAGAGATTGGAACTGGAAAGTCCACCTTTGTTAATGCCTTCAGGGGGATAGACAACAAAGATGAGGGAGCGGCCCCTACAGGTTTTGTGGAAACGACCATGAAGCCTGAGCCTTACCCGCATCCAATATACCCCAATGTTACATTATGGGATCTCCCGGGAATTGGAACCACCAAATTCCCAGCTGATCAGTACCAGAAGTACGTTGAGTTTAAAAAGTTTGATTTTTTTATCCTTGTATCAGCTGATCGCTTCACTGAGAATGATGCCAAGCTGGCTCAGGAGATCAAGACAATGGGCAAGAATTTATATTTTGTCCGCTCTAAGATTGACGACAATCTAAAAGCTGCGCAAAGGAGCCAGAGGGAGTACGATGAAGAAAAGACACTTCAGGAAATCAGGGAAAACTGCATTGAAGGTTGGCTTTTCTGAGTTAATATGGTGACTTTGAAAATCAATTATTTCTCATGTTTTTCCAAGGAGCCCTACTCAATGTTATATATACTACTCATATATATTTTATGTTACTTGAATTAGATCAAATCATGTATATGACTCCGCTATGCTGTATCCCAGTACAGTCCAATACAGTAGAGTTTATACATGTATTCCCACACGCTTTTCGGACCACATTAAGTTCAACCTGTATTCCATTTCCAACAGGACTTGAAAAACAAGGTGTGGAGACTCCGCAGGTCTTCCTGGTTTCTGGTTTTGATCTCCATTTGTACGACTTCCCCGCCCTCCAGGACACCATGGAGAGAGAGCTTCCTTCACACAAGAGAAATGTTCTGATATTAACCCTTCCCAACGTCTGCAAAAGCATCATTAACAAGAAGAAAGAGGTTTTCCGTTCACAAATTTGGCGCCATGCTATAACGTCTGCAGTCGTAGCAGCTGTACCTCTCCCAGGGCTTTCCTTTGCTGCTGATGTAGGCATTCTGGTCAAGGTTCTTCGGGACTATTTGTTTGGGTTTGGTCTTGATGAAAAGTCGCTGGAAAAACTTTCCAGGGATACAAATACACCATTAGATGATATAAAGCCAGTGTTTACATGTCTTTGTTCTGGAAAGAGTGTAACTAATGAGCTTGTTCTCATGATGCTGCAATCTGGAGCATTGGTATCAGCAGCTTTGGTAGCAGAGGAAGGTTCCCGATGGATTCCTTTTATTGGAATCCCAACAGCTAGTGCACTTTCTTTCACTTCCATTTACACGTTTTTAAGTTCTACTGTTAACAGCCTATCTGTTGACGCGGAAAGTATTCGGACAAAGTTCCTGCTCAAAAAGGCTCTAGCCTTTAGCGATCAGGAACAATGAACGCTTCAACTGAAGCAAACCTTTGAAAGTGCAATAACGGAAAACTCAATTCAATAGTCATTAGTAGAAAGTGTTTTTGTTTTGTTTTGGTTAGAACGGTTTTAATAGGCATGATATGTCCAGGCCTGTATTATCCACAGCAGAGCTAACAGGGCCAGTACCAAGGGGCCCGGGGCCACGACAGGGGCCTTAGCCCAAAGGCCAATGTTAACATAATAACTTTATAGTGATGAATAGATATTTGTACGGTCACTTGAGGAGAGAATGGATACATTTAGTTATATTCTAATAGATGACAGCTTTATAACAATTAGCCTACAGCTGCTGAGATGGATAACAGGGAGGCATAAAAATAACCAATCTTATTTCTCTCTTTCTATTTCATCGCATTATCAATACCATTATACATTGAACTTACTTACTTAACTTACTTACTTACCTTTTTGTTTTTACTTTGAATGGGAAGGCCATCAAGAGCATGAGCAAAATAGCAGCTTAATTTTCTACGCAAAAAGTTACAGGACACTGACAGCTAACAGCATGCAGCTTGCTAGCAACAATGGAAAAGCATGTGCAAACTCCAAAGCAATGTTCTAAACGCAATAACCACTGGTTGATAATTAATTGATGACATGTGACATGTTCCATCAACCAAGCCAAAGGCAAAGCCGGGCTTATTCCGCTTGGCCTTGCTACTTTCAGCTAGAGTTACGTTCCATTGACGTGACTTAAAGGTAAATTCCGGTGTAAAATGGATTTGGGATATGTTTTGTATGATAATGAGTTGGAACGTTCGTTTTGGAGTACAATAAATGCATATAGACACATTCTTCAGTTGGCTATTGTTAGCCGATTCTATCAAAACGCTATAAACTTGGAATGATAGGGGCATGTGTTGCACAGAGCTTGCGTGTTGCGTGCTGACGGATGTCACAATCTCTGTGTTCGTCAATCTACCTATCGAGTCTTAAAATCAAGATGGCGTTGACGGGTGATCTACTGATGGTATTGCGTGTATAAAATGTCCTTATTAATAAACAATCTCTACACCGACAAAGTTATCAATGCCTCATTTTATATGTTAAGACCCTTATTATACTACCAAAGAAGTGTCGGGCTACTTGTAGCCTTTTAAGTGGTTTCAAAAAAATTATTTAGTTTTTACCATAACACATGCCCCTATCGTTCCAAGTTTATAGAGTTTTGATAGAATTGGCTAAAAACAGCCAACTGAAGATGCGTCTGTATGTGGTTTTTGTGCTCCAAAAAGAATGTTCCAACTCGTTATCATACAAAACATATCCCAAATCCATTTTACACTGGAATTGACTTTTAAGGGACTCTCCGCTAAATAACCATGGAAATGTATCCAACCAAACTAACCTGGTCGGTACCAGGCTTACTGTCATGCTTACTTGATCGGTGTTTCAGAGAAGTTCATCTGTCGGAAACAAGTGTACCATCAGAAGTTTAAATGATGCAAATAAAATAATGAAATGAATTGCTATCGATTGTTATCTTGGATATTTTCTCAACACATTTTTATCAAAATCGATGTTTTAGACCCTAGTCGGACACCAGCAGTTGGGTGAGTCTATCGCTGCTGCTGTGGTTTCGGGCGATCCGAATTTGCGCCCCGAGTATGCCATTTAATTCTTGGCGTTGGCTTATTTTTGTAATTCCCTTTATGTCAGAGAAAGTAGGCCGAACAATTTACTTTTCATACAATAAAAATGTCTTACAATTTCAGTAGAACCCAAACATAACTTCCGAAAAACCCATGTTAAAGTCAATATTAGTATTAATGTTACTGATTGTAATAACAATAATAATTGATCCGTTTTTTATAACTCTTTTCTAAAAAAGGAATACATACAGACAGTACAGACACTCAAAGAAAAGGAGAAATAAACAACACCACAACAATAGACAACACATTAAGAGAGAGAGAGAGGGCGGAAGATGACAGATGACGATTTTTCAGATGTTCTAGGACGGTGGTCCTGAAGAGATAGGTATTAAGTTGACTTTTGAAGGAACAGAGTGTATCGGAGTTTCGGATGGCCAGAGGGAGGGAGTTCCAGAGGGTAGGGGCGGCGATGGCGAAGGCTCTGTCCCCGGGCTGCGGTACTCGGTCTTTTTGATGGGGGTGAGAAGGTTGGCATCAGCGGAGCGTAGGCGGCAAGTGGGGGAGTGGCGATGGAGAAGATCTGTTATGTACGATGGTGCAAAGCTGTTTAGCGCTTTGTAGGTGGTCAGGAGAATCTTGAAATTGATGCTTTGTTTTATGGGAAGCCAATGAAGTCGACGGAGGATGGTGAAGTCTTTGTCACAATGACAAAGACACTGCTGCATGGGAAATTGTCATCCACATAAATTCCATTCAGGTGAGTTTAACAGGTTCATTAAATGTATAAATTGATTGGTAGTATGGGCTGACAAGAGTACTAGGGTATATAAGCAGGTCCATGTATGTCCCCGTTAGAGTAAACAAACATCTGCAAGAATGGCATGCCCTTTTATAGATGAAGAGCCAATTTATCTGGGTGCTCAGATGATAAGGTTAATACAGTTACTAAATTGATAGCAGAATACATTTCCACTATGTACTTTTCCTTTCTAATTCACTATTCTGTCTGTTCTAGCGTGTTTCGCTGACTGGCCTGGATGTCTGGACTCTCCTCATGGTTAACTGGCCAGCAGCACATCACCATTTTAATATGATGTGCATGCATTTACCTGTATGTCTATTATGGCACCCACTGCGTGTGTAAGAATAAGTACCCAGCCTGTCAAGAATCGGTGGCCGCTTCATTCCAACCATATTCCGACCTGTAAGCAGACCCACTGACGGTCAAAGTGAAGGGTTTTGTTCCCGATAGAGCATCGGCCCTGGAGGGAACGTCTCCCCTGTGCTCCTCGGTCTGGGCGCCGACAGCAGGAAAGGTGTAATGGCGTGTTCCTGAATCCTCGGATACCAGCCTTCCGAGTTGCGTTTTTGACCTCTCTTCCGGTCTCGGAGCATTTATAGCATGGTTTATAGCCTTTTCGTCTTTGTGATTGTGTAATGGAATTGTCGTTGTTTATTGTTAGCTACATTAGCCTCTTAGAAAACCAGCCCAAAAACAAGCAACACAACTTTACATTGTATTGCACACAGAGCAAGACCATGCAATGCATAAATTGGTGACCGGAATTAAGTAGCAATGTTAACAAGTGTGTAAGAGCATTCAAATTACATTCAAATGACCAACGACTACTTAATTACTAACTTACTTGCTTGGCTGTGACTGTCTGTTATTTTTAAAGGTGTGGCAAGGAAATGGTTCCAAGGGACGGTTGACGGTAGCTTCAAAATCATAACCTTTACACTCCACCTATGATTTTATCAGCAAAGCTTATTACTTTTGTATTCCTGATGGACAGGTTTGTTGCTAGGGTTAGTAAGCAGAGAACCATTCTGCCCCATTGGCAATTTAGCCCACAATGCAATGTTTAGCAAATTGCCTTGTGTACAACCACCTAACATAACACTTATAACGTTAATTTGGTTGCATTCAAGTCTTTTTTATGCCCACGCATTGGCCTTCTACTTGCCTATTTTGTGTGTTATGCTTCAGCTCATTGGTGTAAGCCACATTTTCTACTGCTGTTAGTGTGATCTTTAACCAGTCCTTGTGAGTTGTGTGTGCGTGTGTATGAGAGATAGATTATAATTAATAATAGTTAATAATTAGGTTGTGTTTATTTGTATATTTGTGTATTTGCCATTGTAAAAGTATATGGTTAATCAGTTTTCTGGCAATATAATTTCTGGGCTGCTTTTTGGTTGATTGGGAGGCTTTTTGACTGTAGTTTAGCTGGAAATATCCAATCCGATCTGGCAACACCAGTATAGTGCACGGACACACTTTAAGAGCGGCGTTCATTGAACACGCTCATATATTTGATTAACGTGAACATGAGTGACGTTCACTCTCGCGATATTGAACGATGATCACCAATTGTTGAACGGCACCCAAGGATTCACTGTAACTCTTAAAACAATAACAAAAACGTAGCTCCCACTGAAGCTAATAGTGCATATGTATATTTGAAAGAGTTTTATAAACAGACGAGTGCAGGTTTGAATGGGAAAAAAAGCAGATTTATGCAAATTGTGTCTTCCGGGTCTGGGGGGAACAAGTCTGAACGTCAGCCACATCGGCAACAAATTCAAAAGACATATCGAATTGAAGCATCCGACCAGTCTGGGGAAATTTTGCCACTTAATGACGATGATCACAAGAAGAGTAAGCCATCACGCCAACAGCCGCAATGGTCCTCCACCTCAGTCTAACTGACTGCACAGATGCAGTTAGCTTGGTTTTTCACTATCTGCATAATATGACACAATGTTTAACATTCTTGCTTTATTCTTGGCTTTTAAGAGTAATCTTGATTATTTGGTAGGATACAGTAATTCATTTACTTTGGGCAGTGGAAATGATTGGGGGCTCGTGGATGGGTAGGAGGTTCTACTGAATAATAATAGAATAGAATAAAGATTAAGAAATGAGCGCCAACAGTTCATTTCCTGGAACTGTGTGCTTAGTTCCAAATTCTAAATTGTGAACTATGAACATGAACCAGTTAATTTTAAACTCTCTGAACTGAACTTTGAGCTAGCTCAAAGTTCAGTTCAGAGAGTGTGAACTTGCACGTCACTGGGCAACACTGACCTTATCTGCTCCCAACGAGCTGGCTGTCGCCATTAGTCTGAATGTGTGTATTAATGGTTGTGAGACATTGATCTCTCAGAATAGTTGCTAGACTGTGCCTGTGACATTCTTTGTAAGGTGTGGTGAGGAAGTGGTTCCAAGGGATGATTGATGGTAGCTTCCAAAGGAGGTTTTTTACAATCACCTGCACATTCCACCTTTGAATGCTTTGGCTAACATTAATTACCTACAGTATTCCTGATAGACAGGATGATTGCTTTTGGTAAGCAGAGAACAATTCTGCTCTAGCCATAGCCAACAATGGTTGTTTTTCACCTGTTCTCTACCTGGTAGGCAAACATTCAAAACTTTGAACTCCCCAACCTAATGTGTAAGAACTATCGCTAATCGAAACAGCAGTGAAAATCGATACCGCTAGAAACTCTAGAACAGGCCTATTCAACTACCGGCCCGTGGGCCAAATGCGGCCCCCCCCCCCCTTTTTTCTGGCCCGCCAGAGGTTGCATGCAAAAAATAAAGGAGAAACATAGTTGCATGCAAATAAGGTTTCTGTATCAGTACCAGTATCAGTATCAGTACCCCACAATCAGGAACTTGCATCACTTATTCTGGCTCAACCGATATGTATGAGTCTAGTTTTTTGTCATATGAATGCCATTAGAACAAGGGCACGTTGCCCGATGACCTATGAGAAGCTGCATGAGTGTCTCAGGATGAGCCAAACTAGGCAAACAAGGCAGTGCAATCTTTCTCACTGACTCACTGGCTCAAAATGTCTCATATGTACAGTAGTTCTGTTTTGTGATGATTCAAACAACATTGTTGAATTCTAAAGACGTGTCCAAAATATGTGAGAACAAAATCTTTTATAACGATACGATTAAAAGTGAAGAAGGAAGGAATGCGTCTGACAAGTTTATTCCATGTAGATGTACCATATATATTAAGTTAACACTACTTTAAGTATGATTTATTTGTAGCGATTCATTGACATAGTTTTACTCTGTGTGGCCCATGAACCCCCAGTGGTTTTCCTTTTCGGCCCACTTGTTAAGGAGGTTGAATAGCCCTGCTCTAGAATATGCTGATTATCCAGATACATCCGATTTCCCCAAAACTCCTAACCATTGTTGCCAGATTGGGCGGTTCCCTGCCCAATCTGGAACCACTGACACTAACTGCTCCCGATGATCTGGCTGTCGCCGTGGGTTGTTGACACCAACATCAATCTGAATGACTGTATGAATGGTTGTAAGTCGCTTTGGACAAAAGCATCAGATAAATGCCCTAAATATACGTTATTTGTAAACTGTGGCGAGGAAATGGTTCCAAGGTACAGATGAAGGTAGCTTCCAAATTAGTTTTTGTGATAGCCCTCTTGGAATGGTGCCGGTGACGTCATCACGCTCTAAGCAGGGCTCAATGGAACTCAATGAGACCAACTGAAAATATTAAAAGCGGGTTTTAAACTAAAACGGTTGAATTCAACAAGGTAATTATATCTAATGTAATTGTTAGTTTTATTATTCCTCCACGTTTGACTGACAAAGCCTAAACCGCTCGGACGCTTTTTATGAAACTTTCTACAGTTGTTTGACTTAGGATCATGAAGGTTTGTTCACCCATATCCAACCTCAGACTATTCCAGCGTTGTCAACCGTATGCAAACTAAAAACCTCTTTATGGTCTTTGTCAGGGTCTTAACTCTTAATAGTCTACGTCAGGGTTTGAATGGTCTGTCAGGGTCATAATGGTCTAGATCAGGGGCCGGTTGCACCAACTGGGCGTAAGCCTGGTCGTAACTACGCCTGGTCGTAACTTGGCGTTCTAAGTCCAACCTATCCGTTTCGCCGGTTGCACCAACTGGGCTTAGCGTTCTTTTCACTAAGACCAGGGTCCAGTTGCACCAGCAGAACGTAAGGTCCCACTTAGCTTAGTTCCACCGTAAATTGGCCTTACGGAGGAGTTTAGGAGCTACTAATTGTTACAATGTTGCACCACACCACATACGTCCAACGTAGGCTTAAGTTATATCCTAAAACTTACACCTCCTACTTTGTAGGTGTAAAGTCCGCCGTTAAACCGCCCGCTACCGTTGGCATGGCTTTTCATTTCGATCGGTTAGAAAGGTTACTTCAAAACGAAGAAAATGAGGAAGGATATTGTTTACGGAGACAACGCGTTCTTCGTGATCGGTTAAATCCATTGGACATCTACGACGACGTAGATTTGTACATGCGTTTTCGATTTCGTCGCACAGAAATAATGTGAATAACGGACATACTCGCTAATGACTTAAGACATGACACGGACAGGAACGGGGCCCTTTCTCCATCTTTACAAGTGTGTCTAGCACTCAGATACTTTGCCACCGGTTCATTTCAAAGTCTTGTGGGGGACTCAATACAGGTACACAAGTCCACTGTTTGTAGGACAGTCCGCTCTGTGGCACTGTCATTATGCAGACGCATTAACACCTTCGTCGGTTTCTCATCCCAACCTGACCAACAAATCATCGCACGTCAGAAGTTTTTTAACATCGCTGGATTCCCTGACGTGCTGGGCTGTGTGGATGGGACTCACATCAGGATCAAAACCCCCACGGAGCATGAAAATGTATTCGTCAACAGAAAAGGCTATCACTCGATCAATGCCCAGATAGTGTGTGACGCTGACCTCAAAATAACAAACTGCGTGATCAAGTGGCCTGGGTCTAAACACGACAGTTATATTCTAAGGCAATCCAGGCTTTGGGGGGAATTCGAGGCAGGCACTTATCCAGGGAGACTCCTGGGGGACTCGGGCTATCCTCTCAGGCCGTGGCTGATGACTCCATACCTCAACCCAGCCAATTACCACGAAGAGATTACAACTCAGCGCACATAAAAACCAGGAATGCGGTGGAGAGGTGTATTGGAGTTCTTAAAAAGCGCTGGGCGTGTCTGCATAGAGGTAATGCCTCTCATGGTCACAATTTGGCATTAGCAGAGGCTAAACCATTCCTTTAACTTCCTAGACTAGACAGTCACCTGCTTTAAGTAAAAAATAAATTAAAAAAAAGATGCCAAGCTTAAACCAGCCTTAGAGTTAATGTTACATACAGCTACTACTACCTTTGGTCTAGCGCACCAGCGCCACTTACTGATAAACAATTACGAAGTTAGAAAATGTCTGTAGTGCAAAGTAGTGACTTACAAACTAGTTTCTAAATGACATGCATGTATATTGTTTTTTGGGTTATTGACAGGCATAATAATGGAACCAGATAGAGCTGCAGTTGTAGCTGGTGCCTGTGTGGTGCTGCATAACATGGCCATGGCATGGAATGTACCACTGATGGAAAATGCTGCTGCTGATGATGATGGTGACCTGGATGTTCCCCAAGGCATGGAAAACAACCTGCATGCTGAAGCAGCTACTGTTCGAGCGTACCTCGCAAGAACACATTTTAGCTAGACACAATAAAACGTTTTTTGTCCCACAAAAAAAATATTTATTTGGATAACAGTATTTAAGTTTTAGATAGATAACAATTAGTGATATAACAAAGAGAAAAAGAAAGATTACAGCTCAAGAGTTGTGTAGCCATGTGCTTTCAACTCTTCTTGTAGTTTTAGAATTTCCAAATTTAACTTGTATTTTTCTAGATCTATTTTTTCCTTTTCAGCTCTTATCTTTAAAATCTCTTCCTTGACCTTTTCAATTTCGACGCTTATGAGTTCATGTCTCAGAATGTCAAGGTCTTCTTTTCCCTCTCTGGGTCGCTTTAGGCGCTTAGATGGAGGTGGCAGCAGTTGAGGCTCAGAACCTGAGCCTGAGCCTGTTATGGCAGGCTCAGGTGTTGGTGATTGTACTGGCTGGTGAGATGGTCCAGGTGAAGGGGGGCAGTCTTCCAGAGGTGGGGTTGGTGTTTCCTTCACTGACACGCCACTCTCCACTCCACCTCCTTCAACACCAATGAGACAGGGAGAATCTTCCCCTAGGATGTCCAGGACCAGTGAAGAGTATGGCCCTATGTCTTCCTTTGGCCCAACCCCAGTTGAAACCGACTTGGGAAAGTCTTCCGTTGCTTGAATTTTTAAGTCACTCCACTTCTTCCTGACATCTTTAGCCTCTCGGAGCGCAACTCCTTTGGCATTAACGGCCTCCGTTATCTCCTCCCATATTTGTAGTTTTATTTTTTTGGTTATAAAGGTGTTAAATTTAGACTCCAGCGCAGATTTGTTTTCTTTATATTTTGTTATCAAAATGATGACCTCATCGTGAGTAAAAATTTTCTTTCTGGGTCTGCGATCGGACATGGCCAGGCCTGAAAAACACAACACCACCACGTTATATACACACCAGAGTAGGCTATATAGCATATGTTTTCTGCCCTAAAAGTGCAGTGTCAAAAGGCAAAGTGCAGCAACTAACTAGGCTACTATTTTACAATATTAACTGGTGCCCTCAAATGATTAGGTAAAACCATAACACATTTGTCATGTCTGCTTTTATTGAAATATGGAAAACGAATTATTATGAATGCAACACTGAACAACAAGCTGTCTTAATGTGGCATAGACATAGGGTAATGTGTAGAAGGGGGTGGGGGTTATTTATTCAGGTGGGCTAAATTCCTTTATTTGATAGCTTGGTCAGTTAGCCGACAACTCTTTATTTGACCATCACCCTATGAAAAGTTACGTTTAAACATGAGTTCAACCAACACACACCTTAATATTGTTTATATTATTAATATAACAAACTTACCGGTAAAGTTAGCCTACGTCGTTTGTGTTGGTATTCTTCCTTTGTAGCGCTTGCAAAGAGCTCTTGGTTTATGGTAGTAGATAAAACCAACCGTTTAACTTTAACTTACCGTTAAAAAATCTGTTAATTCCGTTGTTTCACTAAAGGATTGTTGCTAGACAACACAAGTCAGGCTTCACAGAAAATTCTAAACGATACATTACATTACGTCTACAAAAACCACAACACAACACATGCATGACAGTGAGCTACTCTTTATTGTAAGACATCAAATTGTTTTAGTTACAAGTTTAACGTTGGACATTCATGTAAACTATGGCCAAGCAGTGACACGGGCTAGTATCGATGTTTAAAAGTCGAAATTAGCCATTTCTCCTTCCACTTATAACGCTGGACGATTTTCTCAACTCACATCGCCTGCCGGTCCAAGACAAATGCAGCATTTCCTGTTTACGTTGTGTGCTGCACTTGATTGGCTTGAAACTATGCAAGCGTCATTAAATGCGACAACAGTTTAGTAAGGGCTGGTTTACGCCTCACTAATAAAGTTATATCTTAAGTTATGGTGGTGCAACTGAAATTGAGAACGGCGTTAGTTTGAAACTATCTACGGCGAACGTTAGGTTAAGACGGACTTTACGCTCCAACTTACGAACGACCTTACGTTCTGCTGGTGCAACCGACTGCAGGCGTAAATCCTACGCCTGGTCAGGGGCAGGCGTAGAGTTGAAATTCCAGGCTGTTTCTATAGCAATTACATCCAATCCAATGCAGCTTTACCACCATCCTTGCAACGCTTCGCTAAACTGCATTTCAAAGCACAGCCGGCGATATGATCAGTGTTCACAGATCGACTGCCTGTCGGGAAGATATCGCTGGCCGATTAGTCCGTTCTCAACTTATAATCAGTTGTGAATGTTGTTTTAACTATGTTTATATGTTTTATATAGGCCGACACATTAAACAAATCTCTCCTACAGAACCATTCCCGTCTAAATGCCTGCTCGTCGTAAACCAGACATTACAAATACATATTTTAATTATATTCATTTGCAGTGTTTTATTGTTAGGCATTAACACAATTAATGAATGACAATGAGTGAACGAATTAATTATTTATTTCGGTGTCCAACAGCATGTCAAGTAAAATAGTATACAGCTGTTGTCACGAGGTATCCTAGCAACGCGGTGATATGCGCATACCATGGAACATTCACATGGCCGCGCATGGCTAAGACCGGGCGTAGTTAAGACCAGGCGTAAGTCCCGATGGTGCAACCGGCGTTAGTTCCATTCTAACGCCAGGTCGTAACTAAGACCTACTTAGCAGTTACGACCAGTCTTAGTTACGCCCAGTTGGTGCAACCGGCCCCAGGGTCTTAATTGCCGGAGTCAGGGTCTTAATGGTCTGCGTCAGGGTCTTAATGGCCTAAGTCAGGGTCTTAATGGTCTAGGTCAGCGTCTTAATGGTCTGCGTCAGGTTCTTAAAGGCCTAAGTCAGGGTCTTAATGGTCTGCATCAGGGGCCGGTTGCACCAACTGGGCGTAACCCTGGTCGTAACTACGCCTGGTCGTAACTTGGCGTTCTAAGTCCAACCTAACCGTTACGCCGGTTGCACCAACTGGGCTTAGCGTTCTTTTCACTAAGACCAGGCGTAAATCCTACGCCTGGTCAGGGGCAGGCGTAGAGTTGAAATTCCAGGCTGTTTCTATAGCAATTACATCCAATCCAATGCAGCTTTACCACCATCCTTGCAACGCTTCGCTAAACTGCATTTCAAAGCACAGCCGGCGATATGATCAGTGTTCACAGATCGACTGCCTGTCGGGAAGATATCGCTGGCCGATTAGTCCGTTCTCAACTTATAATCAGTTGTGAATGTTGTTTTAACTATGTTTATATGTTTTATATAGGCCGACACATTAAACAAATCTCTCCTACAGAACCATTCCCGTCTAAATGCCTGCTTGTCGTAAACCAGACATTACAAATACATATTTTAATTATATTCGTTTGCAGTGTTTTATTGTTAGGCATTAACACAATTGATGAATGACAATGAGTGAACGAATGAATTATTTATTTCGGTGTCCAACAGCATGTCAAGTAAAATAGTAAACAGCTGTTGTCAAGAGGTATCCTAGCAACGCGGTGATATGCGCATACCATGGAACATTCACATGGCTGCGCATGGCTAAGACCGGGCATAGTTAAGACCAGGCGTAAGTCCCGTTGGTGCAACCGGCGTTAGTTCCATTCTAACGCCAGGTCGTAACTAAGACCTACTTAGCAGTTACGACCAGGCTTAGTTACGCCCAGTTGGTGCAACCGGCCCCAGGGTCTTAATGGTCTGTGTTAGGCTTGGCCCCTTTAAATGCTGCTTGCAGCTTTAATTAGGGTGCCAAGCAACCTATTGTATTTAGGGTGCCCAGTGCGAAGGTGCCTAGCACAAAGTGCGAAGGCACCCTATTGTTTCTGTAACGTTTTATTTTTTCCTTAAATTCTGTAAAAGTCATACTGCAGCTTATACCATAAATCGAGAACTCTTGAAATTTTCCATTGACCAAAATCGGCACGTAAAATCTTTAGACCAAGCCTAACAAAAATCATCAAACAGAATTTGTTTAATTTGGATCCATTTGAGAAATATTGGCCAATAAAGTTCGAGCAGTTAGCCCATTTTTCTTATATGAACATTTTGTTATTGTATAAAAAAACATACGACTATTATTAGGTGGATACCAATACCCCCCACTACCCATAAAGCCAAATTGTGGTACTGCGCCCAAAGGTGAAAAACTAGCCTTATTTCTCCTTGACCTGGACTCAAAGTTCTTCCATCATATTAATCTCTAAAATCAGATGCATCTTTTTCACCCAGGTCTTCTGCTCAAAAAATGTTTACTTTTCACACAATTTCTTAGAAAAGCCAAATGTCCACAGTCTCAACCCATTATGCCCTTATGTCCATTTTGTTATTCTATAACTACCATACGGCCATCATTAGGTGGATACTATTAACAGTGCAAATTTTCAGATCTGTACTAATTTAAGAAAGCCCTTAATTCTCTGTAGTTTGGCTCATAGCTACAGACAGCCAGTCTGAGACAGTCTGTGAGGTGTCTGTTAGTGGGTTGGCTCCTGTGCTTAGATTTTATTATTTAATCAGGCATATTTATATTTTATATTTGTATTATATTTTCGTATGTTGTCACATATATGGTACTGAAATGTATTTTACACCATTGCAGGTATTTTACATATTTGAAAAGATGAGACTACTGCAAACAATCTTTATCCCGTCCTGCATCCTTTTGGAATGCAGAGGACATGGACAGAGACCAATGTCTGATGAGACATATGACGTAGTTCTCAAGGCACTGAAGGGGGTATTCACTGTTCCAGTAGCGGAGAGGTCAAGGATTCAGTGCTCTGCACTTATTCAACTGTGGCGGAACAGAAAGCATTACACCCTTAGTGAAGATGGTCAGTCCATAATGTTCAAAGGAAAATTGGTTCCCAGAAAATCCACAATCTCCCTGGTGGTAAATGAGGCACTGGACATTACAAAAGGCTCTGGTGTACGAAAAATGTATATACACCTCAGGGATAAGTACTCTGGCATCAGTAGTGCAAGGGTGAAAGAAACCTTGGACCGCTCAAGGAGGTACCAGCTCCACAAGGCCTCATTCCGCAACAAGCCTGCACCTAAACCTATCATTGCCAAAGCTGTTCAGGATCGTCACCAGGTGGACCTTGTTGACATGGGCGAATGGAGGGTTAAGTATGGCAGAGTCACTTATAGGTACATCCTGACGTTAATAGATGTGTTTAGACGATATGTATGGCTTAGACCACTGAAAGGTAAACACAGTGAAGACACTTCTAGACACCTTGAAGAAATTTACAATGAGCATGGCCCACCAAAGATCTTACAGCATGACCAAGGGAAGGAAGCTGGTCAAAGGTGCTGTACATCCCCAGAGCCAGGGTAAAGACGAGAGAAGCCACCGAGTCCTAAGGAAGAAGACAATGTATGACCTAGTCCAAACTCAACGAGGAGGAGTCAATCGGGTTAAGCATTTGAAGAAGATAATGTATGACCTAGTCCAATATCAACGAGGAGGAGTCAATCGGGTTAAACATTTGCCAATTTATGCAAAAGTGATGAATGAAGACCCAAAGGAGGTTTTGAGTTGGATGTCACCTTTTCGGGTTTATTACGGAAGAAAAGTCATGCATTATCCAACCGGTTAACTTCTTCTCAGGACGTTCCTATAGAACACTGTCCATCAAGCACCAAAAGACTGCCCTTCCAAAAGCACAGATTATTGTTTCAGGTTGAACAAATTAACATCAGAAAAAAAGCACAAAAGGCTACACAATGCTGTGCAGGCCGACAGAATCTATATGGATGTTTTAAACCCTCTATATATAGGGTAGACGGTAACATGTTTGTCAGGGTGAGGAGTGGCCATCACAGAGTCTCACAAAAACATTTTGTGATACCAGGTGTATTGAAAGAAGCTTAGAGTTGCAAAAATACAAAACTGAGTTTCAAATGCCAAATAGCCCCACTCCAACACAAAAATGGATCTCCGTTTCTGACATGACCAATGTGACAAGTGTTACGACCCCTCCCTTTCGGCCGCTGATTACTTCCTGCAGGAGTTGGCTGAAAGGGAGGGTCGTTAGGGCAAGTTGCTCACACCTGGCTAGGCCTCTACCCAAGGTGATATAAGCCAGCCTGGTCTCATTGTCTCTCTCTCTCTCTCCTAGGCTCCACGTTGTTGGTTGTTGGTTCTTTTTGTTGGCTTCCTTTTACACTCAACAGCAGCACACACGTCTCACTCATCCATGCACTACATTCACCACTGATGCCACTACTCTCCACACCTCATGCTATTGGTAAATATGATTGTTTAGATTATAATAAAACCTTTTCATTTATCACTTTCAACCTGACTTGTCTCCCCTCCTTGTCACATATGCTGAGCAAGTTTGTGACAAGTGGGGGCTCGTCCGGGATCCAGTACTAGGATTAAAATAGCTTAAATTTTGACTGTACTGGTAAATTGGCCCGGTTTAGGTTGGTGTGTGCTTCCTCCTCTTGCAGACAATGGTTTTTGGTTTGCTTTGTTGGAGTGTACACTACTTGTTGTTGGACATAGCTGACTGTGCTGTGGTTAATCACCAACTGTTCTGGGAGGGGAAATGTCAGGTTGTTGTCAGTGCTGGTTATTTCTTGTAGGAAATTAAAGGAGAGGTATTTGGTCCATTTCTGTTTGTGGTGAAGGTGATTAGATTTGACTGGGGCTTTGCGGTTAGCCCTACCTGGGGTATGTTGGTATCTGTTGGAGCAGGAGTTTCTACCCCCTGTTAGGTTTGGTAGCGGGTTCCTCTAGGGGACTCGTGGGGATCAATTTAGGTGGCGGCGAAGGTGGGTAGAGCTATTAGCTCGGGAGCACCTCTAGGGTTGGGAGAGGGTTGCCAGTCCTCTGGTTGCCTTCTTCACACCGCTGGTTTCGCGTGCATAAGTACCCCCCACCATTAACTGCACGAAGACTAGGGCAAGTTAGTTAGCTAGTTTTAAGGGTTGTAGTTAACATCAGGATAGGGGTGGGGCTCCTGTTCACCTGTTACCTCAGGTTTTGGGTTTTCGGCGTGTCTCAGTCAAGAGTTGTAACTTGTTAGGCTGATTTGTTTTTGAGGATGGCTTCCCTGGTGGAGAGTTTCATCCAGGAACCTTCACAGGCTTTGCTAGAGCAGTGCACTAAAGAACAACTTCTTAGGATAGCAGAGCACTATGAAGTTGACATTCCAGATAAGAAGTTAAAGGAGAGTGTGAAGACCTGCTTAAGGGATGGTCTGTTTGAGGCTGGAGTTTTGTGCTGGCAGCCAGTTAGCAGTCCAGTGACTAGTGTAGTGCCTAATCCTGGAGCTCTAACATTTGAACAACAGAAGGAGTTGCTGCAGTTGCAGTTAAAACAGCAGTTAGAGTTGGAGAGGTTGAAATTTGAAAAGGAAGTAGAGTTGGAAACTATAAAGCATAAAACTGAGTGTGCCAAGTTGGAAATGCAACAGCATCAATTACAGCTGGTAAGAGAGGGTAAACTTTTAGATATGGGGAGAGCGGATAGTTTTGAGGCCTCAGGGGGCAAGTCTTCCCAGGGTGACCTGGTTAATAATCTCCGCCTGCTTCCCAGGTTTAGTGAGTCTGATCCAGATTCATTTTTTTCTCTGTTTGAGAGGATAGCAGATACTCGAGACTGGCCGGACGTAGACAGAACGATGCTGTTAGTGTGTTCTGACTGGAAAGGCCCAGGAGGCTTACTCTGCTTTAAGTGTATCAGAAAGTAAGGTTTATGACACAGTGAAGGCAGCAGTGTTAAAAGTGTATGAACTTGTGCCAGAAGCATATCGCCAGCATTTCAGATCTAGGAAGAGGCGGGATAATCAAACCTACACTGAATTGGCCCGTGATTTGACTTCCCAGTTTAACCGCTGGTGTGCAGCATCTGAAGTTGTTACATTTGATGATCTCTGCAACCTGATGGTACTGGAACAACTTAAAAACTCTGTACCTGAGCGGGTGGCTACCTACATTACTGAACATAAGGTAAAAACCCCGAGAGATGCTGCAGTCTTGGCTGATGAGTATGTTCTAACACACAGAAGTTTCTGTGACACAACGGGAGCAGCTGGTCATAGAAGTGACACTGAGGAACCAGTCTGCTTCTATTGCCATGAGCAGGGTCACTTCATCGCCGCCTGTCCCACTCTTAGGAGAAAAGAAGGGGGGGGGTGCGGCGGCCTCCTGCCGGGGGCCCACGAGCAAGGCGATGGAGTGTTTAAGGGCTGCCCGTAGTTCGTAGTTCGTAGTCCATAGTCCGTAGGTTCTTAGTTCTTAGTCCGTAGTTCGTAGTCCATAGTCCGTAGGTTCTTAGTCTTAGTCCGTAGTTCGTAGTCCATAGTCCGTAGGTTCTTAGTTCGTAGTTCGTAGTCCATAGTCCGTAGGTTCTTAGTTCTTAGTCCGTAGTCCGTAGGTTCTTAGTCTTAGTCCGTAGTCCGTAGGTTCCTAGTTCGTAGTCCGTAGTCCGTAGGTTCTTAGTTAGTAGTCCTTCGCCTTAGCGTCGGCCTCTGTAGGTGCCGTCTCTAGATGTTCTGGCAGATGTAATTGCAGATGCCCTGTCTCGGGCACCTGTGGACCCTTAGTCTATTTATTCATGCTGTCTCATTTCCATGCTCTCCTCTGCTCATCTCTCGGCTCTTCATTCCCTTAAAATGCTCCTTTGGTATCAAAGGCTGCTGGGTTGGTGAGGATGGAGGGATGTGCTGGAGGATGCAGCCTGGAGGGAGTGCGGTACTGACTGTCAGTTATTGGTAACGTATGAACCATGACAGTTTGGGACATATTGACACTTTGTTTGATGTATAACACGAGGTTGAACCTCGTTCTTATGGAGGGGGGTGTAACGACCCCTCCCTTTCGGCAGCTGATTACTTCCTGCAGGAGTTGGCTGAAAGGGAGGGTCGTTAGGGCAAGTTGCTCACACCTGGCTAGGCCTCTACCCAAGGTGATATAAGCCAGCCTGGTCTCATTATCTCTCTCTCTCTCCTAGGCTCCACGCTGCCACAGGTTGTTGGTTCTTGGTTCTTTTTGTTGGCTTCCTTTTACACTCAACAGCAGCACACTAGTTCACTCATTTGTCACATCACGCATAGACTACTGCAACGCCCTCCTCACCGGACTCCCCACCAAACTTATCAACAGACTGCAGATCATTCAGAACTCAGCCGCCCGGATCATCACCCGCACCAAATCATCTGACCACATCACCCCTGTCCTCATTCAACTTCACTGGCTCCCAGTACACTACCGCATCCAATACAAAACCCTACTCCTCGCCTACAAAGCTCTCCACAACCTAGCCCCCAGTTATCTCTGCGACCTCCTCCAAGAATACACTCCCTCCCGCTCCCTCCGCTCAACCTCTGCTGGACTACTATGTATCCCCACATCATGACTCACTTCAATGGGTGCCCGGTCATTCAGCTGTTCAGCACCCAGGCTCTGGAACTCCCTCCCCCCACACATAAAACAGTGAGACACCATTTCAACCTTCAAGTCACAACTCAAAACTCACTTGTTCAAACTCGCACACAACGTCAAACTGATCACGTTTTTGATTGTTTTTTTTTATTTATTTCTTATTGCTTGTTTATTTATTTATTTATTTATTTTTTCCACAATGTCTTGCTTTTTAAAAAAT
Source organism: Gadus morhua (assembly GCF_902167405.1). Classification (NCBI taxonomy): domain Eukaryota; kingdom Metazoa; phylum Chordata; class Actinopteri; order Gadiformes; family Gadidae; genus Gadus; species Gadus morhua. The sequence continues at coordinate 901,410 of NC_044056.1, read as the reverse complement.
GTATGATGACTATATGCTCTGTAAGGTGACCTTGGGTGTCTTGAAAGGCGCCTCTAAATTAAATGTATTATTATTACACGTCTCACTCATCCATGCACTACATTCACCACTGATGCCACTACTCTCCACACCTCATGCTATTGGTAAATATGATTGTTTAGGTTATAATAAAACATTTTCATTTATCACTTTCAACCTGACTTGTCTCCCCTCCTTGTCACATATGCTGAGCCAGTTTGTGACACAAGACAAGAGGAAAAGCAACGCCCAAAGTCCAAAAGAGTTGTAAATATGGACCTGCGAATGCCTTACTCACATGAGGACAGATTGGAGGATTTGGAATCAATCAACCTGAACATTCGCTTTGACCCGATCCGGGATGGCTGCTGCCAATTTGCTGCTATTTCTGATCAATTGGCCACTATTGGAATTTTCCGTTCTGCAGAAACATTGAGTGGAGAAGTAGTTGCTGACCTAACATTTCATCCAAATGGAATGGATGGCACACCCCTTTCGGAGTAAGTTGAGGAAACATAGGAGGATTATTTACAGAGCATGGCACAACATAGCACATACGGTGACCACCTAACTCTCCAAAGAGCATTACAGATATATTAAATGTTCAGTTCCTTATCGTGTCGACTCTTGGTTTGGATAACACCTCTGTAATATCACTGTCTGGTACTTACTCTGAAAGCTTGCCTCTTTTGGTTCTTCTACATTTAGCTGAAGAACAGGGGGAACATTATGTGAGTTTAGATGGACCTACTCTCCCTTACATTCAAGCAATTCAGGAAGCAGAGATACAGAGTGTCTCAATCTGTCCCTCTGTCTGATACTGAACCTGCCTTTCTGTCTGATGCCGAACCTGCCTCTTTCTGTGCTGAACCTGTCTCTATGTCTACAGATGAACATTATGTCTGATGAACCTGAATCTCTGTCTCGACTTGAATCTGTATTTCTACCTGATGCTGATATTTGGCCTATGGCTAACCTTTTGGTTGACATTGTAGGGGATGCCGGAAATGAGCCGGGAGTTCAATACCTGCCAACAGAGATCTTATCGAGAATAATTGAATTTTCTCTCAACCAGATATGTTAATGCTTAGGACGTTCAATCAAGTCTCCCACTTATTCTGTGAACTACGGAAACCATTCCACCCCATCTGTATATAAGAGAAGCACTTAGAACTGTGTGAGCCTAGAACTGGATAAAGAAAATGACTGTTCAATTAGTATTATGAAGCTCTACAAGGCCGCTGGACGCAGCTTGGTCTTAGCATGCATTTGAAAGACTTGTTTAGTAAGACCAGCTGCTGGATGAGGGCGTGGATTATTCTCAGGCATGTAGCCTTAGGGCAGCTATTAATTAAGGAATTATACTGGAAAAAGTAGGCCTAATGTCAATGTTATGTTAATGTTTTTTTGTTTTAAGTTCCAATTAGAGTTCACTCTCTTCAGGCTTATTTCCCCTTTTTTACATTTGTAAAGAAGTGACAGCTACTTTTCATTTGAGTTTGAACGTTACCTCCAGCCTAAGTTCCATTTTGATAACTTTGCACTATTAGAGTTCAATCTCTTCAAGCTTATTTCCCCTTTTTTACATTTGTCAACATTTGTCAAATTAGATCAGACCCTATCTCTCCCAGTACCCAGCCCAACTTCTCGTTCAGACCATGGTCTTGTCAAAACTCGACTACTGCAACTCCGTACTGACTGGCCTCCCAGCATGTACCATCAAACCACTCCAGATGATACAGAACGCAGCAACCCGCCTCATCTTCTCCCAACCAAAGAGGGCACATGTAACACCTCTCCTGGTCTCACTGCACTGGCTCCCCATTGAAGCCAGGATTAAATTCAAATCCTTGACCCTGGCCTACAGGGTTCTCGCAGGGTCCGCGCCATCCATTCTCAGTGAGCTTATACAGCCCTACACCCCTGCCAGACCCCTGTGCTCGTCCCAGGAACGTCTCCTACGCCGCGCCAACACCACCACAAAGTCACAAAGTCCTTCCTGTTGCCACAATGGTGGAACGACATCCCGGGCCCCATCCGCTCGGCCCCCAGTCTGGACACTTTTAAAAAACATCTAAAGACTCACCTATTTCAGCTGTTCCACCCTGCCTTAGACGCTTAGGGTCCAGATCACTCAGTCCTTCTAAAAACAAATGTTCACTTCCCCTTCTTTCAGTTTGTGCTATGTTGGCACTTACTGTCATGATGTGTTTTTTATATGTTGTATGTCGCCTTGGATAAAGGCGTCTGCCAAATGCCGCTAAGTAAGTAAGTAAGTAAAAGTTGGCCGGGGTCCCAAAATAAAAACACTGAGCCGTACTTATTTTTTGGTACTCCTCCTTTGGGGAACCAAGCGGTCCATTTTTTATGACCAGGTCACTGATACCTTTGCAACACAAACAGTGAGGAGGATTGACTTGGCTTAACACCATGACCAACATTCTGTAACATCCATTAACATCCACATTTGCCTCAAACAATGTTAGGCTTACAGCCGATGTAAATAGTCGCGAAATAATGTTCTTGTTCATTTACTTGTTTGTTACTCTGATCGTTCTGTTTGATATTGTGGATAGGATATTAGTGAATGATAAAGAGCATGGTGCATATTAAATGGCATCACTTTTTGTCTTGTGTCTTCATTTTTATTAAAACAATTCGTAAAACACAGCTTCAGTCATTGAGGGCAAAAATATGCCCAATGATAGGCCCGCATTTTTTTTATTTCGTTTTACAAATAAAGAGTAGGCCTGATTTTACTAATTGGCTTTGCATCCTTTCCTTCTGCCCTTGCAGTCAATTCAAAGACATGTTGCCCACCAGCTTTCAAAGTACAATGCTGCCCCTGGTGGATTTGTATCAATTTTATTCACGTAATTATCCCTCCCTACTATTTTGTAGTTCACCAAAACCACCCTGAAACAACTTGAGTCTCATATACTTATGCCACCGTATGCAATCTACATTGCAAGCAGGCCAATGGCAACCAAGCGCACAATCCTTCCTCCCTCACTTTAAAAACCACAAGCCGCCACTGGTTGGTACCGATACTTAAAATATCCCTCGATGTCATTCACAGAGGCCACACCCTGGAAAAGAAGGCTGCACTCTCTATCAGCTGTTACGTGGGAACATACCAAAACAACATAATATGTAACCAGGCTCGTTCGGCTGCATATTATTAACCATGGTGGACTGGCTTGAAGATTACGACTGAGGTGCATCTCACACGACATTAAAAAAAAAAGCTAATCCAGGATGGTTTCTCCCTCCAGAAGTGGTTTCTTTTAAACCACGTGTTGACTATTAGTGTGTCAGGGCCACACCTCTGGGTAAGTAAAGAGCTACATCAGGCAGGTAGCTCTTTACTTACCCTCTCCTTTAGCTGACGCCTACAACCAAATTGACATTAATACTGAAGCAACAGCAAAATCTAAGTGCTGCACAGCCAAATGCATTTATGAAGGAAGAATATCTAATGGAATTATATATAATTAAATATTGTTATTGTATTATAGACCATATTGCATATTGTACAGTGTTAAAAATGATATAGAGTTTTTATAAAGGTCAAGGTTGAACACCACCATCACTAACCAGAGCCCTGTTTCAGGTAGCTGGTTTAACATACTCTGAGTTTAATCCTGCGCTCTGAGTTGGTTGACTCAGAGTTCAGGGTTGAAAAGCAACTCTGGGTTTTCGGTGTCAGAACAGGTGATCAGCGTTGGGTTAATCAACTCTGAGTATGTTCACTCTGGGTTGAGGGCGTGCCTGTTGACTATGAAGAGCCATCATCAATGGATCTCTGATAACATGATCAAACATGGACCAAAAGCGTAGATCCACTTACTTTTCCCCCACGGAATTGGAAATTCTAATGAACGTGTATGCCGAGCAGTTACCCATTTGAACAAAAAAAAGCAATGGAGCAGCGAGAGCGCGAGAGAGAGCTTTGCAGGAAATAGCTGAACAAGTCAATGCGTGAGTCAAATAAATTAGTAAAATAAAATAAAATAAGAGGAAAGTTTAATATCTTCCACTTATTCAATATGTAAATTGTGTGTGTGTGTGTGTGTGTGTGTGTGTGTGTGTGTGTGTGTGTGTGTGTGTGTGTGTGTGTGTGTGTGTGTGTGTATTTGTGTGTGTGTGTGTGTGTGTGTGTGTGTGTGTGTGTGTGTGTGTGTGTGTGTGTGTGTGTGTGTGTGTGTGTGTGTGTGTGTGTGTGTCAATTTACGCAACCCCGAGTTGCCCCACGAGGACTTGGCAGCAAATGAAGTACAAAAATATAGTTTAAACAGGTAAACTAATGTTTAATTGAAATAAAATCAATCGTGCTGTTTTGCCGGCTCTACCTAATTTAACAGCTATGTTAATATATATTTGTATACTATATTTAAGCAGTAAATGTAAGTAGTAGGCCTCCATTTCCCAGCCACCCCAACACTGCCAATATTTAATAGGATTTAGATATATTAGAAGGCTACACCTAGGCAAAATGCATTATAAATATATATGTGTCTTCAAAATAGCGCTTACTGAATATTAGAGTAACATTTTCCTCCATGTTAGCAAATCGAAAAAATGCAGAGGCCCGGCAGACTGGAGGGGGTCCACCACCTGCAGCCCTCACAGAGGCTGAGGAGATGGCCCTCAGCCAACAGAGTATGCGTCCTGTGGCTGAGGGCATCCCTGGGGGGAGCTCCTCTGATCCCCCCACCCCCCAGGATAGAAGTGCCTTTACAGTATAAGAGGTTGGTTATTCAAAATAATTAAATATGTACACGCAACCCAGCGCGTTGCAAATAAGATGGGGCAATATTCTGGCTCAAGTAATAATTGCACTGTCTAATCATCTTCTTCCAGTTACTGATGGCGTCATCGCCCTACTTGAACCAGATGCCCTCACCAACCTCCATGCAATTGTAACAATTCAAAAGATGCAAAAGGATGCTTTGAAGATCCAAATTTTGGAACATAAGTTATAGGTGGGTGAGGTGCAAACTGGGATAGGCTACTGTTCCCTGCTCTAAAAACATACCCAATATAAATGACTTTTTTTTGTGCTTTCAGGAAATAAAAAAATCCTCATAATAAGTAGATTGTCTTTATTAGAACACGGGCTGTGGTGGGACAAGTTATTTTGTTGAACAGTTTACTCAAAGGCAGGGACGTGCACAGGGGGGTTGCTCAGGTTGCTTGGGCAACTGCCCATATGCCCTCCTCGACTCAAGTTGCCCTTCCGAGGAAAAAAATATATATATATATTTATTTATTTTTATCATTTAATGGATGCAGAATTTCATGTAGGCCTAGATAATAAAAATCGCCACTCGAAACATTTCATAAAGTAAGCGTAGCCTCATTCAATTCCGTTCGGGCACTGAGAGTGAAAGTCAGTAGGGGGAGGGCAAACTCTGCCGCGCGGCAACAGCCGCTTTTGCCGCCTCCCCTCTGCCGCCCTTCCCCAATTGAAATGAATGGAGGCGGCGAGTTGCCGCGCGGCGTGTGAAAGCTGAAATGCTTTACGTAGCTGCAGCGCTGCACGCGAACGGAAAACCGGCACCTGTGAGACGACTGCCTTAATGTTCTCGGAAAAGGTGAATTTGAGATGTATAACAAACCAATAATCATCATCACGTTTTATGAAATGAATTACAATCTTCATAAATCCAGGCTCAGTTTGCCACGTAACGTTTAGCCTAAATAATCAGACAGCTAGCTAGCTTGCAGACAAGCAGCCCGTTATCACATAGTCTACACATTTTTTGGTAGGCAAACTAAGCTACATGTCTGCTGATAGTTAGTTTCTAACATTTTGTTTTAACAAGAAGAATAAATGATAGGGTTAGCAATGTATCACATGAATTTGTTGCATATTCTCGAAGAAAGTTGTCCAATCCCGGGTTGCTTTAACTCACTTCATTTATTATAAAGTCGTCGGCATGTTTCGGCATGGTAAGTGAAGCTATACGGAGGGAATTCTAGGAATTGGTAGAACACGTGTGAGAGATAATAACTCTGGCCACTACGGGACATGGGCAAAGGCCCATGTCCCCTCGCGGGTGTCGCTGAAAATCTCTGGCCACTATTCACCCCTTGTCCTCAGGTAGAGACCGCCAAGTGGGCGTGGCCTAGTGGGCGTGGCCGGGGTGACGTTATGGCTTCGGCTTCTTCACTTAATTAAAGGTGAAGGGGGAGCAGCCTTCAATAACGTCATGCTCCCCTTGTGGCTATGTGAGGGTAACGCAGCTTATATGTTTGGTCCTACTTCCTAGTGGACAAGTGAGGGAAGCTTAGATTCTTAAAATACGTAACAATCCCTCCTTGGTCATCTTAGATGACCATACAATAATATTTTAAATCAGAAACACCATTTACCACACCGAAAACATAGTCAAATTAGGATCAATCATCAACACCATCAACCGGAGTGGAAACAACTCTTGAAGAGAGAAAAACCACTACGCGTCTCCATAATACTGAGACGGCATTCACCTTGTGGGTCTTGTTGGAAATACAGGTCATTATTTAACAATACAACAATGAACATAAATCTTGTTATCATACAATCACATGGCCAAACAGCACGCAAACAAAACTATCCAAGAAATCCTGAGCTAATACTTTTGGTTATGTGCAACAAGGTCATAAAATATTCAACAGGTGCAAAAGTAACCTAAAAATTGGTGGTCATAATACAATTTTAAAATTTCAAAAGGATTGATAAGCTAACATGTATTTGGGGGGTTCAGGTGATCTTCGTGTATTGGTGCGCCGGTTCGGATGGTTTGGGCATGGATTTGGGGAGTTCAAGTGATCTTCGTGTATTGGTGTGCCGGTTCCTGTGGGTGGTTTTGGGCGATGTTATTATTGTAGTCATTGTTTTTTTCTGTCGCCGTCGGGTCTGTAATTCATGAACCCAAGACTCGTCCCTCCTTGTCAAGGGCTCATCTCAGAGAGGTTACTCCTACACCATGGGAGCCTCCACACAGGTTCTCCGTCGTCGTCGTGTCAGCAACAGGTGGCCTGTAAAACAATCTCAAGGAAGATCAACAGTACCATTATCAATGCAGCGATTCAGAAATAACGAGTTGTACTCGCAACCAAACAATACTATATTATAACAAACACAACTCGTCTTGGTGGTTCAATAATTAATTATTCAAGTAAATCCAGGATATTGATTGTCTTAGACACAGGTGCTACAAATGGTGGCATTTTATTCTATATATTGTAACTGGATAGGTTCGGGTTCCTCAGGTGGTATCTCATTCAAGTTCAACTGATTATATCTGATTCCTACGTAAGCATGAATGTCGCCGGGCACTTGTGTAGCGCCCACTGCTGTGGGGATCAGCAGATGCAGTAGCCCTCGTGCACAGGGAATACAACGGCAGCCGGTGACAATTAACACGGTCTCTGCATTTATTCCCGCAACGGGCACTTACTGGATCATGCTTTTCCACCTCCCAAACATATTCTCCATCCAACCTGTGAAAGGGTCATTAATGCCGGAGTTCTCTGCCAATTCTAACCTGAGGGATATAGATATGGAAATGTTATTGACAGAGCAAGGAGGGATAAATGCGATGATAGGCACAACTGGTTGTACTTTATCCCCAATAACGCAGCTCTGGATGGGTTGCTGGCATAATTGATATAATTATGTTATTGTAGTTAGACTTCCAAAGCATCGACATCAACCAAGCAACAAAATGTAAGTGCTCATACAAGTGAAGAATATCTAAACGAATGATATGAATTGATATTGTATTATATTGTAAGGGGTTTCTTGATGAGCTCCACTGCAGTTTCATCAACTTCAACAGAAGAACCGACATAAAGCTATTTAATAATTGTTGTTTTATATTGCAGGCTGTATTAGTTAGCTTAGTAGTAATTACATTGAGGACATAAATGCATAAATCCGTTGATAAATGTATCAAACCAATTAAGAACTGACTTAATAACTGAATAGGTCGATTTTTTATATTTTACTCTTAATTTGTAGATATTTAATTCTATATTTACCAGTATTGTGTTCACTTCTACATTTATTTCTGCAATGAATGCTTGAATGAATATGGACATTTTCTATATTTGTGTATTTCGACATGTATTTATTCCTGTATTGTAAGAAAATATGTTGCAAGCATGGAGAACACAAACACCAGCTTGTGACAATTTAAACCGTAATGTGTGTGCTGTTACAATCATTTTTAGAATTAATATGAATCAAAGAACGTCTGCATTGTGTACATGGGAAAATGAACAGCCTATTGATGAACATCTTATAGCTCAGTATGTGACAGAAAGTAAAATGAGAGCAACATTTGTGGTTCCCTTTCTGTGTAGTTCAGTGTTTCTGACCAACCTGTCAGGCGAGAATGAGTATAAAGACTGAATTTTGTATTTCTTATTCTTAAAGGAGTACCCTGGAATCAAAAGTGTTTGAAGATCTTGAAAAGGCCCTGGAAGACCTTGATTTGGTCTCAGCTGTATTGATAATCAAGTATTTGGAAGATATAAATAATATTTCACTGAATATTGCTGTCACAGGAGAGAGTGGAGTTGGAAAGTCCACCGTTGTTAATGCCTTCAGGGGAATAGACAACACAGATGAGAGAGCGGCCCCTACTGGTGTGGAAACAACCAAACCTGAGCCTTACCCACATCCAATATACCCCAATGTTACATTATGGGATCTCCCGGGAATTGGGACCACCAATTTCCCAGCTGATCAGTACCTGGAGAGCTCTGGGTTTGAAAATGTAGATTTTTTTATCATTGTATCAGCTGGTCGCTTCAGAGAGAATGATGCCAAGCTGGCTCAGGAGATCAAGAAAATGGGCAAGAAGTTCTACTTTGTTCGCTCTAAGATTGACAACAACCTAAGTGATGCAAAAAGGGGCCAGAGGGAGTACGATGAAGAAAGGACACTTCAGGAAATCAGGGAAAACTGCATTCATGGTTGGCTTTTTTATCAGCTAGTGATATATTGAACAATATTTTACTCAATGTTTCACCACACTTTTTTACATATTTAAAAATAATATCTTTGACAATAACAGTTTTACATGTTTTCATCGATACAGTTGAAAAATGTTGACATTGGAATGGATATGCTGAGCCTCATTACAGTCTGATACAGTACAGTTTAAACATGTATTCCAACATGCCTTTCTAACCACAAGTTCAACCTGTATTCCATTTCCAACAGAACTTGAACAACAAGGTGTGGCGTCTCCTCAGGTCTTCCTGGTGTCTGGTTTTGATCTCCATTTGTACGACTTCCCCGCCCTCCAGGACACCATGGAGAGAGAGCTTCCTTCACACAAGAGAGATGTTTTGAACTGGGGCATTCCTAAAGTCTGCAAAAGCATCATTAACAAGAAGAAAGAGGTTTTCAGTTCACAAATTTGGTACTATGCTTTAACTTCTGCAGCTGTAGCAGCTGTACCTATCCCAGGGCTTTCCTTCGCTGCAGATGTAGGGATGCTGGTCAGTGTTCTTACAAACTATTTGAATGGATTTGGTCTGGATGAGGAGTCCCTAGCGAAACTTTCCAGTGATACAAATACACCTTTAGATGATCTAAGGGCAGAAATGAAATGTTTTTGTTCTGGACAGAATGTCACTATAGAGCTTGTTTCGTTAATTCTGCATTCTCTACCACTGCTTACGGGGGAGGCAGCAAAGGAAGGTTCTAGATGGATTCCTTTTCTTGGAATCCCAATAGCGGCTTCAATTTCATACACTTTCATCACCAGCTTTTTGACTTCTACTCTTGACAGCCTATCTGTAGACGCAGAAAGTGTTCTGATAAAGGCATTGGACATTAGCGCCTTAACAGGTTATTCTGTAGCCGTTAGCAATGAGTAACAATGAACACTTAAACAAAAATAAAGAATGTTTAAAATCGCAATAGGGAAATAAGTAATTAAATAGTAAGTAATAGTAAGTGTGTTTGTTAATGTCTGTTGAGTTTATTTGAATTACTGGTGAAACATGACGCTGGGAAATTGATTGATTCAATATTGGTTTTAATGGCCGTGCTATGACCAGGCCGGTTTAATCCACAGCCGGGACACTATGAATACCATTTTTTTCATTTTATGCCTAGAGATTACAACTTTACATTATTGCATTGTACTTACAATAGCATATTACTCTGTCTTTCTCTTTCATCTCATCAACAATATATCATATTACGAGGAAATTACATGTTGTATATAATGGGATATAAAAAATTAAAAATAATTTGTTTAATGCCAAGTTCCATTGTAATTCCTTTCCATTGGGAAAATGATTGCCTAAGTATTTATTTTAATGGGCATGCGATGTCCAGCGATGTCCAGGCCCGTTCTACCCAGAGCAGAACCAAAGACAAAATATTATTGAAAGTAGATACACTGGAAAAAGGGTTTTAAGCCGTACTTCATCTAATTATTATTTTGTAATTCAATTCAAATAAACATTTTTTGTTTTATTTTTAAAATAACTTTTTTTTATTTCAAAATACTGTGAAATATAGATATTTTTAATTAGGAGCTCAATTAAGAAATATCCATTTTGACAAATGTAAAATTTTAAGGTTGTGTATTCAACTGATTGATAATTTTGTCATTCAATCTAAATATTTTTTTTTTTTTTCTTCCTAAAACACTGTTATATTTGATTAGGAGCTCAATTTAGAAATATTTGTTCAGACAAATGTACAATTTCAAGGTTACGTACAAGCCTGCGCATGCGCATTAAATACAAAGACGCTTACGACTACTGGACCAAACCGCAGTGTTGCCAACTTAGCGATTTTGTCGCTATATTTAGCTACTTTTCAGACCCCTTTGGCGACTTTTTTTCAAAACAGCGACAAGCGACAAATCTAGCTTCTTTTTCAGCTGCTATTGGTGACTTTTGGCAACCTTTTGAGGTGAAAGCACTAGCCTTGACCAGAGTGACGATGACTCACTGGTTCTGTGAGCTAGGACAGTCTGTCTGTGTCTGGAGGGAGGTCTGGAGTAGGTCTAACTCTGCCATTTAGCTCAGGTGGTAGAGCGGGTTGGCTGGTAACCTGAAGGTTGTTGGTTCGATCCCCGGCTTCAACAAGCAGAGTAACGAGATGTCTTTGACAAAGCACCTAACCCTGACTGATGTCGCGATGCGATGTCGAATCCAGACAGAAGCGCCCCAAGGCCATGAAGCGCCGAGAGCCGAGCGGGAAAAAATGATGATGATGATGTATACAAAAATATGTTATGTTTAAAAATGTTCATGTTTAAATGAGAAACAATTGTTTGATTAAATTGTAATCTTTTTGATTGGATAAAACAAATTATTTCTGATAGATATTTCTTAAATGAGAAACAATTGTTGGAGTGAATCAATATTTTTTTGTTTAGGATTTAACATACAATTTAAATGTATTAACTTCATTCAAAGAATAGAATTATACTTGGTGCCAAGTTGTATTATTTTGTTTTTATGAACATAGGAAATATTGTTTGAGGCAAGCTATATATTTGTCATTGGCTCAAGTTATGTAATATAGATGAGAACCATTACCCTTGTTTTTTTTAATTGGTTCAACAGAAGGCTTTTTCCAGTGTATTTTAACAGTCACCCATAGAGTGGAAGAGAAAGACAATATTTTTATTTTATTTTAAGCAAAGTACAGCTTGATAACAATTACAGAAACTGTAATGTACAACATAATGCCTTACAGTAACATATTAATTCAAATTCTGTATTTCTCATTCATCTCATTAATACATAATACGTTGAAACAACTTGTATATGTCGTGAAATTTACTTTTCTTGTTTCACTGATTCCAAATTAATTTGCAATTCCTTTAGCCAATTGACGGAACGATTATTTCCTTCTGTTTTTTTAATTCTAAAGTCATTTAAACATGACTAATAACTTGCGGTTTTGTAAACATTCTAGATTTAAGTCTTCTTGGTACTGTCACGATCCTACTGTTGGGTAATGTAGGCTGGTGGGTAACCGGTGGTCATGGTAACTGTGGGAGTGGCTCTGTCATGCCAAATTTGTACCGGCTGCTAAATTTGTACCGGGCGCGTCATCCATACGTATCCATTCCAAACCTGCCTGGCAACAGATGATCGCGTCGTCCAAATATAAAGTAACAACACTTGTTTTTACTTTATATTTGTATTGTATTTAATTGTTTAATCAAATTTAGCAAGTAAACTGAGTGTTTAAAGCAGGTCAAGGACGAAATAGCACAATACAGATAACGGATCGCTAGATAGAAGGTTCGCGAATGTCCGTGAACCTTTCACGTCGTTCGACGCAATCGTCCGTTGCCAGGCAACGGACGACGCGATCATCTGTTGCCAGGCAGGTTTGGAATGGATTACGTATGGATGACGCGCCCGGTACAAATTTGGCAGCCGGTACAAATTTGGCATGACAGCTCCCCTGATTGATTATGGTCATCTGAGGGATCCAAGATGGCGACACAGAGGCAAGATGGTGTCTGGATAGCTAGAATTCACTTGAACTAAGTCACTTAATTTAACATAATGTGGGATACCTGCGAGAGTATGCAGCGATCTTTATAGCTCCATTGTTGGCAGTGCACGCGGTGGGTCCCAGTGTAATTTGAGAAATGCATCCCTGCCGGCGATTTTCATTGGATTAGGAAATTATGGGCGGAACTATTTTGTCCCGCCCACGGACGCTCTGGCATCTACGGATACGAATACTTTTGCTACACATTTACCACCTAGACGTGTTTTAAAACTACCTGCAAAAAAAAACATAGCTGTGACTTGCAGGAGCAGATTCGAGCAGTTGTAAAATGGATTTGTGCTCGCTCATTAAAATGCTGAATTAACATAGCGTTCTTTATCATTTTATTTGTGAGGAATTTTTTCACAGATGTGCAACTTCTGATGCATTAATTCAAATTTGGGTTCACAAATGCACACCTTTTGGGCATGTTCTCAGATTATGAAACACGGGTGTGCGAATGTGTTTTGCACCAACTGCGCTGCAATAATTGTAGCAAAAGGATTTGTGCACCTGTAACACAGATGTGCGTACTCGTAGACCCTATTTTGTGTTTACAATGTTATAAAAAATATTTACGACAACAAATGTACTGTTACACATTTGTGAAATTCTGCAGTTACAGGTGCTAAAGACTTTTGCTACAATAATACCTTCATAGAAATGGTCCGTATCCGTATTTACCGTAGGGTGTGAATGGGCCTGAAGATACTCTGAAACCGAATACAACGAAACCAGAACGGTTTCGTCCGTTTCGGCTTCGTGTGGACTGGGCCTAAGGGCGTTGTTAAAAAGTCTTTGTTATGGAAAGAATGACACTAAAGAGCCTGTTTTTTTAATGCTGCATTCTCTACCACTTGTTATGGGTGAGGCAGCAAAGGTAGGTTCCAAATGTATTCCTATTTTTGGATTCACAATAGGATAACAATCAAGCATGTTATTTCTGTCTTTCTCTTTCATCCCATCATCACTATCATATTACGATGAAATTACATTGTACGTTGTATATATTGGGAAATAAAAAATAAAATCATTAGTATAATGCCAAGCTCCATTGTAATTCCTTTCCATTGGAAAATGATTGCTTAAGAATTAGTTTTAATGGGCATTCGATGTCCAGGCCTGTTTTATCCACAGCAGGGCCAAAGACAAAATAGTATCACTCAGAGTGGCGTAGCAGAGAGAGTGAATACATTTTTATTTATATATTTTACGCGAAGTCCAACTTGATAACCATTACATAATTTACAATATAATGCATTACAGTAACATATTGATTCAAATTCAAATCTCCTTCATCTTCATATCAATACGTAATACATTGAAACAACTTGTACATGTTGTTAAATTACGTTTTTTTTAATTGATTCCAAGTTAATTTGCAATTCCTTAAGCCAATTTATGGAATGATTATTTCCTTATTTTTGTTTTATTTTAAAGTAGATTAAACGTCATTTAAACGGACTAATAACAGGCAGTTTTGTAAACATTCTAGAAAGTCTTTATTTAGACGTTCACGTTTGCTTGGTACATAGTTGGCAACGCTGAAACAGTACATCGTCTGGGTTCTGCGCCAAACTTGCAAGACCTTCCGCAGTTGACAAAATTACCACGGTTTATTACAAGTGTACAGTATATGATAATAACATTAAATGACTGAGAGATTTTTAAGACAAGCGATTCAGTCAGTGGCAAAAGATAGCCTGTTTGTTGAAGCCCCTGCTGCAGAACTATCCCCCCGGCCCCCCATTTTAATCAGTCCCACTCATCTTCGAAGCCCAGGTAAGTCAAGAAGGTGGCGTGTGGCGGGGTCATCTGCTACAGCCAGACTAGTAGTCCCGTCGCCTCACGCCACCTTGTTGGCTTTAGGCGCCTCCGACGACCAGGTCACAGGGTGTGGATGTTGTAATCTGTGATTTGCAGAGTTAAAGGTTTGTTACAGTAAGAAAAGGTTTTCCATTCTTCCATGTTAGAAGCTCTTTCTCAATCGGCGTTCTTGTCTGTACTTGTGTTATAGAGGACAGGGGCAGCCCAAGTACTGTTCAATTCAAAAGTCTGCATCAAGCCAGGTGCACTCCAAATGCCCGGATGGGTTCTTGCTCCGCTTATCTTATTGAGGATGCATCGAGGAGTGACTTGGACTTCGGACAGCCGAAGTATCTCCAAACTTTTGCAACAACAAGTTTCCACGGGTTGTTGCTCCACTGGTTCCACTAGTTACCAAGTAAGCAAGTTCGAACTTGGCATACTCGGTATTGACAAAGGCCAAAAGGCTGGTTTAGCCTGTGTGGATTCATTTCTCAATGCACCACAGATGTGCAGCCTCACCCTTCCTGGAATGTATTCAGTCGGACTCAGGCCAGGTGAGGCAGCTTAAGATAGCATCACCATACAGGCTCCACATTCCAGTACCATTTCCTCCTCCAGCAGGTGTTTCTTGGATGTGTGTTGACTATTATCTCAGAGGCCCCTCCTACCCTCTGCCTGCTCTTATAGGCACTTTCCTTTCACTTTAACATTCAGTAATTTGGCAGACGTACCCAATCAACTTCCGAAGCATTGACCAAGCATTGACCATTGATCAACAAGGCAACACAATGTAAGTGCTGCACGGCCAAGTGCATATACGAGTGTAGAATATGAATAGCAATGGTATGTATTGATACTGTATTGTATATTTTATATTGTAAGGGGTTCCAGGATGAGCTCCACCACTGCAGTTTCATCAACTTCACCAGAAGGCACTGACTTACCGTGAGTAGTGGTTGAAATTAGTCTAACATCTCTCTGACTCTCCTGAGGAGGAGCACTGGGGCTTCCCCAGTCCAGGACTCTGGTTTATCACAGATATTTACGAATTGTGGTTCGTAAATAAATAATTCAATATTCTAATATTGCAGGTTGTATTAGTTTCCTCCTCGCTGCCCTGTGCGTTGAGGCCCTCCAGACTGGGCCGCTATAGACCCGACCACAGGTCACTTTGAGCGAGGTGGTTCTCCTTGCCGCTGGGCCTGTGCCAGTGATGGGGCGGTCCACATGGAGCAACGAGTCCAGCAGAACTCGCTGCTCCATGTGGACCGTCCCTTCACTGCACTGGAAATGGAATAACACAACCAAAGACACAAGAGTGATTGTTCACAACCCAGCCTCACACCAAAATGTAGCATAGCTAATTTGGTTTACAGCGGTAAACGTAGTAGTTACACAATAACAGCTCTAAAATGTCCAAACACACCGTAGCGGCATACAAAAGTTCCCGAAAATATGAACTTTCTCTCGGACGCCCCAATCAATCACTGCCCAGAGAGGGCTCCACACCCAAAACACCGCTGGGCCTTATTAATCTAAATTGGGTTTAGATAAAAATCAATTATTTCAGTAACAGTGATAAATAGAATACTATGTTGTCGATCATATAGGACGAATTACCATGTAAATGCTCTACACGTTTTGGGTTCATTGTCTCTTTAACTTTACGTTTAGTGGCATTGGGTGGTTGTATTGGAGAAGTTTTAGGAATACGCAAGCACAGTATCGGGCCCGGGTACTATCGGTGCATCTCTACCCGCAGGACATGTTCTAAAGATAGCACTAGTCACCATGAGTCACATTTCTGTTGTTCTTTTTGAATCAATGACACTTGCATTGATGTATATTTAATTTTGTTGTTCAAAAAGGTTAGAAATTTATAATTATTATTTCTTTATTATTATTCCTATCATTAAAGGTGAACCTTGCAAAAAAATTATTCAGAAAGTTTGTATCAAACAAGTTTCCCTTCATATTACTCAGTGCCCTTCAAGTAGCTCTCAGGTTGAAAAAGGTTGGCGAAGGTATGCTAGAATGTGCTCTACTTATAATTCAGAACTCCACACCTACAAATAAATTATTATATTAATTATATTATAACTTAACTTAACTAAGCCATTATAACTAAACCGTATAACTTATAGGCTTTTCCTTCTAGAAGTCAAGCAAGGCTGTGGTATCACTACTTTCGCAACCCCATCTTCCAAAGGCAATGTCCTGCGGTTACACGCACACACACACAATTCTCCCGACACAGCGTATCGACTATATAAAAACAAAGTAGACCAAATATCTTTGCATCAACAACCCCTATCGTCAAACAATCAAGGTCACCCATGGGCTACTTCATTTACATATATATATTGGTTGTATTCCCCAGACTAGAATACATTTTGAGAGCAGGAACAAACACAAACGCGTGCCTGCGACAACTCAAGCCACATTGTTTGTGTTGTGACATTTATTTTTCAGAATGAATAGAAACAGTTTAAGGTATATGTTGCGTATATGACAAAGTGGCATGCCTATGGACTACACAGCTCATATCTCAGATATATGCCCAATAGTAACATGCAGCAGACAATGACTTTGTTTAGATTTCATTATAGAAGGGGTTCTCAAAGTTTTGACAGTGAGGGCCAATTTAGGAACCCAAAATTTGACTGAGGGCCGCCAAAGAAAAAATAAAACAGAAAAAAATCAAATTTTTCATAATTTTAATGACCAGGTTGCTCTCTCTACAAATCTCTACAATTACAAATAATTATACAATTATGTATTTGTCTGCATCCAGTATAAACACATTTTAAATAACAAATTAGGCAAAACCTGGCACAACTTCAGGAAACCTTAAGAAACATTCTAACTAACACACAATCCCTGGGGTTCTCTTCGAATTTGGGATATAACAGTCCTGTGTGCATTTCAGAAACGTATTTAGAACAGTCGGTCTCATCGTGCCTTCCTTTCTTGTCAGTATGGAGCTCCTTATTCTGGAGCTATTCCAGCTACCAAATCACCACAGGAAAACCTACACACACACGCACACACACACACGCACACGCATACACAGGGAGGGGGAGAAAGAGAGAGACTTTTAAAATAGAAGCTTACCAAACAAGTCATCATCATCACTAATATCTCATTGCCTGTCATCAATAAGCTTGTCATTAAATCACACAATATTTGTTACTAGGTCAACGTACCTTTTTTTTTTGGTGTGGGATTTGTGGTGCTGTTTTCGGTTGGCCACGATTCCTCTGATGTCCGGCTCCATCGCCGTCGTTGCAATACGAAGGACATCATGTAGATGGCTATCTGTAAGCCTGGATCTCAGCTTGGATTGGTTGATGGCCATGGTGGAGAAGGTCTTCTCACAAATATATGTGCTCCCGAATAAAGAGACCATTCTGATGGCATGCTGGAGCAGTGCAGGGTATGTCGCTGGGGAAAGTGCTTTGTAGAACTCAATGAGATTCCTGTCACAATATGCTGCTCTGGCCTCGGAGCTCTCCTGTAGGTCGATGAGCTCAAAATGCATTTCTGCTGGCTCTTCCGCAGGGACACACGAGAAAGGATTTTGGAAGAGGTTGATTGACTTCTCGTGGTTTCTGAAGTCGGAGAAGCGGTGTTCGAATTCCTCTCTTTATATTTTTATGAGGTTTTGGTTGTGGTCTGAGCGCAGGTGACGCAGAACGTGGCGCCCATCTGTGTCTGTTTCATCTACGAGCGCCTTGCAGGCGGGAAAATGGGTTAGAACTCCCTGTTTGAGCTGTCCCTGCAGCAGTTAAATTTTTCTCTGGAAAGCTTTGACGTTGTCAAATAGTGTGTAAATAAGCTTCCCATGGCCCTGCAGCTTCAAATTGAGATCGCTGAGACAAGTGTTCACATCAACAAGGAGTGCTAGGTCACAGAGCCATTTAGTGTAATTTAGCTTTGTGAAATCCTGTCCTTTTGACTCCATGAACTCTCTTATTTCCTTCCTCAAGTTAAAAAAACGCTTCAATGTGGCCCCTCTGCTCAGCCACCTGACAGCAGAGAAGTATATAACCTCACCAAAATCTGCCTCAGATTGCTCCAAAAAAGTCTTGAATTGGCGGTGATTCAGACCTCTGGACTTCAGGAAATAATCTGTCTTCACAACAATCTCCGTGACATGTTTCATTTCAAGCGTTTGAGCAGCGAGGGCTTCTTGGTGTATTATGCAGTGATATTTGATTAGTTTCTCCCCTCCGCTGTTGGCCACTTTCTCAGAGAGCAGCGACACGGCACCTGCCTTTCTTCCGACCATTGCCGGTGCTCCATCTGTTGTGTTTCCGACCATAGACGGCAGCTTCACATTGTATGCTTCGAGACTACGACACACAGCACCACAAATGTCGACTCCCCTTGTTCTGTCTTTGATACTCTCCAAACTAAGCAGCTCCTCGCCTATTTCAAAGTTCTCCGTGACCGTTTGGATGAAAATCAGCAATTGCGCTGTATCGGAAATGTCCGTGCTTTCATCCAGTGCAATAGAAAAGGCTCCCTTTCCTAGTCCCTCCATACGTTGTCCCAGTTGCTCTTTGAGATTTTTTGCAAGATCTTCGATTCGTCGTGTCACTGTGTCATTCGACAAACTTATGTCACAGAGCTTTGCTTTTTGCTCGGGGCATACAATGTCGGCCACTTTCAAAATGCAGTCTCGCAAAAATTCTCCGTCACTGAAGGGCTTGCTCCGGCGGGTTATTTCTTGAGCTACAACGTAGCTAGCCTGTGTTACAGCTTCACCGGATTTGGTTAGATTTGTGAAAACTGACTGCTGTGCAGTGTAGCCTCTTTTAAGTTGTTCAAGCTTACCGGTGCGCTCCTCGCCGGTAAATTTGTCGTAGGTTTTATGATTGGTATCATAATGGCGTTTTATGTTGAAGTCCTTCAGCATTGCATTAACATGCTTGCAGATCAGGCACATGACTTTATCCAACCTGTGAGGTACGGCAAAGTAAGCGTATGTCCACTTATCTTGAAACCGCCTTTTCTCATCGCCAAAATTACGTTTTTTTCTCGAGGGGCCCGGCTCCCGCTCCGACTCCCGCTCCGACTCCATTATCACAGCTGCAGTCAAGGTGTGACTGAGGCGGGAAACGTCGTAAGCATCGCAGTGGTGAAAAAAAACATTGCACCGTGGTCGTGGACCTCTGGGAGTGAGGTCAAGTGAGGTCTAAATCACGAAACTGAGGTTCATCCTTTCAAAGTAATGTACGGATTAAAACTAACAAATGTAACAGCATTTAATTGAAAGCTAGAG
The DNA here is from genome assembly GCF_902167405.1 of Gadus morhua. Taxonomy (NCBI): domain Eukaryota; kingdom Metazoa; phylum Chordata; class Actinopteri; order Gadiformes; family Gadidae; genus Gadus; species Gadus morhua. The sequence continues at coordinate 881,758 of NC_044056.1, read as the reverse complement.
AGTCCACTTTACTCCTTATATTTATTTATTTTTGTTTAAATTAATATTGAGATAATAATCATAATAAAAAAATATATATTTATAATAATAAAAAGAAATATATTTTTTTTTTACTTATATCTGTATGTTATTGCGGGCCGCCAGGAATGTTTCTGCGGGCCGCCATTGGCCCGTGGGCCGCACTTTGAAAACCAATGCATTACCCTGCGTTCACACCAAAAGATGCATTTGCTGCCCGAACGCGTTGTCACCGAAGTTTTGCGGCGCAGCAAATCAAGTTTTGCGGCGCAGCAAAGGTTTTGCGGCGCGGCAAAGGTTTTGCGGCGCTGGAAGTTTCGCGGCACGGCAAGTTTTGCCCGCGGTGCTTCTGAATTCATTCACAACCAAGAGGGAGAGACGTCGGAATGCCCGTCGTTTATGGGTTCATGAGACCATTCGGAGCCTGGAAGGCTGGTGCTGCCTGGCACCCAACTGGGTTTTGTTTGGGGTTGTTATTCTAGCCCTTTAGCATACTCATAGTTTAGTTTATCTGTAAACACAACTACACTACAGAATGCTGATTTGTGTTTTTTTTCGAGTTACTAAATAAATGTAACGGTAGTGAACTCTAGGTCACTCCAAGGGAGTAACACTGATTGGCTGTTACGGCATGTCACTCAGTGGCAACGCTGTTGAACGCTGATTGGCTGTCATCACGCGTTTGCTGCCGAAAAGTTGAAATATTTCAACTCGAGCAGCATTTGTCGCGCCGCAAAATACGTGAACGCGCCCGCCGCCGGCGAGCTGCGCTGCAAATCGGTAGCAAGTGCTCCAGCAGTAAACCTGCAACGCGTCTCTACATTCACTTTGAATGGGATCTTGCTGCGCGGCAACTTTTTGCATCTTTTGGTGTGAACGCAGGGTTTATTGTTTCCCCTTTTGTGGCTGCAGCTGTGTGTTGGCCAATTACGCTGCACGCCAGTCCAGTGTGATAACTCAAGTCTAAATTAAAATGTTCAGCCCTTGCCTTACCTGCCAGGCAAGAAAGTGAATAAACCCTTCATTTTGTATTTCTTATTCATAAAGGATTGCAGAGGGATCAAACATGATGGAAAACAATGATACAGACTCAGCTGAATCAATGATCAAGAAGTGTTTGGAAGATATGAATAATCCACTGCACATTGCTGTCACAGGAAGGAGTGGAGTTGGAAAGTCCACCTTTCTTAATGCCTTCAGGGGGATAGACAACAAAGATGAGAGAGCGGCCCCTACAGGTGTTGTGGAAACGACCATGAAGCCTGAGCCTTACCCACATCCAAGACACCCTAATGTTACATTATGGGATCTCCCGGGAATCGGAACCACCAACTGCCCAGCTGATCAGTACCTGAAGTACGTGGAGTTTGAAAAGTTTGATCTTTTTATCATTGTATCAGCTGGTCACTTCAGAGAGCATGATGCCATGCTGGCTCAGGAGATCAAGAAAATGGGCAAGAAGTTCTACTTTGTCCGCTCTAAGATTGACCAGAATCTACATCATGCACAAAGGAGCCAGAGGGAGTACGATGAAGAAAAGACACTTCAGGAAATCAGGGACAACTGCATTCAAGGTTTGCTTTTCTAAGTTAATATGACTGTGAATGTGAATTATTCCTCACTTTTTTCAAAGGACCACTTCAATGTTTCAGTAAAAAAAAAATATATATATATATATACATATCTATAAATACGTTGCTTGAATTAGGTCAAATATATGTATATGACTACGCTACACTGTATCCCATTACAGTCCGATAGTTTAAACATGTATTCCGACACGCCTTTCTAACCACATTAAGTTCAACCTGTATTCCATTTCCAACAGGACTTCAAAAACAGGGTGTGGAGTCTCCTCAGGTCTTCCTGGTGTCTAGTTCTCATCTCCATTTGTACGACTTCCACACCCTCCAGGACACCATGGAGAGAGAGCTTCCTTCAGACAAGAGAAATGCTCTGATCCCTAAAGATATTCCAGTGAACATTGCAATCACAGGAAGGAGTGGAACTGGAAAGTCCACCTTTGTTAATGCCTTCAGGGGGATAGACAACAAAGATGAGGGAGCGGCCCCTACAGGTGTTAAGGAAACTACCATGAAGCCTGAGCCTTACCCACATCCAAGACACCCCAATTTTACATTATGGGATCTCCCAGGAATTGGAACCACCAAATTCCCAGCTGATCAGTACCTGAAGGACGTTGAGTTTGAAAAGTTTGATATTTTTATCCTTGTATCAGCTGGTCGCTTCACTGAAAATGAGGCCATGCTGGCTCAGGAGATCAAGAAAATGGGCAAGAATTTATATTTTGTCCGCTCTAAGATTGACCAGAATCTAGAAGCTGCGCAAAAGAGCCAGAGGGAGTACGATGAAGAAAAGACACTTCAGGAAATCAGGGAAAACTGCATTGAAGGTTGGTTTTCTGAGTTAATATGACTGTGAATATGAATTATTTCTAATTTTTTTCAAAGGAGCACTACTCAATGTTTTCAAGCAACGTATATATATATATATATATATACGTGTGTGTATATATACATACGTTACTTTAATTAGATCAAATATATGTGTATGACTACGCTACGCTGTGTCCCATTACAGACAGATAGTTTAAACACATATTCCCACACGCCTTTCTAACCACATTAAGTTCAACCTGTATTCCATTTCCAACAGGACTTGAAAAACAAAATGTGGCGTCTCCTCAGGTCTTCCTGGTGTCTAGTTTTGATCTCCAATTGCACGATTTCCCCACCCTCCAGGACACCATGGAGAGAGAGCTTCCTTCACTCAAGAGAAAGGATCTGATCTGTAATGATCTTCCACTGCACATTGCTGTCACAGGAGAGAGTGGAACTGGAAAGTCCACCTTTGTTAATGCCTTCAGGGGGATAGACAACAAAGATGAGGGAGCGGCCCCTACAGGTTTTGTGGAAACGACCATGAAGCCTGAGCCTTACCCGCATCCAATATACCCCAATGTTACATTATGGGATCTCCCGGGAATTGGAACCACCAAATTCCCAGCTGATCAGTACCTGAAGTACGTTGAGTTTAAAAAGTTTGATTTTTTTATCCTTGTATCAGCTGATCGCTTCACTGAAAATGAGGCCATGCTGGCTCAGGAGATCAAGAAAATGGGCAAGAATTTATATTTTGTCCGCTCTAAGATTGACAACAATCTAGAAGCTGCGCAAAAGAGCCAGAGGGAGTACGATGAAGAAAAGACACTTCAGGAAATCAGGGAAAACTGCATTGAAGGTTGGCTTTTCTGAGTTAATATGGTGACTGTGAAAATCAATTATTTCTCATGTTTTCCAAGGAGCCCTACTCAATGTTATATATACTACTCATATATATTTTATGTTACTTGAATTAGAACAAATACATGTATATGACTCCGCTATGCTGTATCCCAGTACAGTCCAATACAGTACAGTTTAAACATGTATTCCTACACGCTTTTCGGACCACATTAAGTTCAACCTGTATTCCATTTCCAACAGGACTTGAAAAACAAGTTGTGGAGACTCCTCAGGTCTTCCTGGTTTCTGGTTTTGATCTCCATTTGTACGACTTCCCCGCCCTCCAGGACACCATGGAGAGAGAGCTTCCTTCACACAAGAGAGATGTTCTGATATTAACCCTTCCCAACGTCTGCAAAAGCATCATTAACAAGAAGAAAGAGGTTTTCCGTTCACAAATTTGGCGCTATGCTTTAACTTCTGCAGCTGTAGCAGCTGTACCTCTCCCAGGGATTTCCATTGCTGCTGATGTAGGCATTCTGGTCAAGGTTCTTCGGGACTATTTGTTTGGGTTTGGTCTTGATGAAAAGTCGCTGGAAAAACTTTCCAGGGATACAAATATACCATTAGATGATATAAAGCCAGTGTTTACATGTATTTGTTCTGGAAAGAGTGTAACTAATGAGCTTGTTCTCTTCATGCTGCAATCTGGAGCATTGGTATCAGCAGCTTTAATAGCAGAGGAAGGTTCCCGATGGATTCCTTTTATTGGAATCCCAATAGCTAGTGCACTTTCTTTCACTTCCATTTACACGTTTTTGAGGTCTACTCTTAACAGCCTATCTGTTGACGCGGAAAGTATTCGGACAAAGTTCCTGCTCAAAAAGGCTCTAGCCTTTAGCGATCAGGAACAATGAACGCTTCAACTGAAGCAAACCTTTGAAAGTGCAATAAGGGAAAACTCAATTCAATAGTCATTAGTAGAAAGTGTTTTTGTTTTGTTTTGGTTAGAACGGTTTTAATAGGCATATGTCCAGGCCTGTATTATCCACAGCAGAGCTAACAGGGCCAGTACCAAGGGGCCCGGGGCCACGACAGGGGCCTGAACCCAAAGGCCAATGTTAACATAATAATTTTATAGTGATGAATAGATATTTGTACGGTCACTTGAGGAGAGAATGGATACATTTAGTTATATTCTAATAGATGACAGCTTTATAACAATTAGCCTACAGCTGCTGAGATGGATAACAGGGAGGCATAAAAATAACCAATCTTATTTCTCTCTATTTCATCTCATTATCAATACCATTATACATTGAACTTGCTTACTTAACTTATTTACCTTTTTGTTTTTACTTTGAATGGGAAGAGCATGAGCAAAATAGCGGCTTAATTTTCTACGCAGAAAGTTACAGGACACTGACAGCTAACAGCATGCAGCTTGCTAGCAACAATGGAAAAGCATGTGCAAACTCCAAAGCAATGTTATAAACGGAATAACCACTGGTTGATAATTAATTGATGAAATGTGACATGTTCCATCAACCCAGCCAAAGGCAAAGCCGGGCTTATTCCGCTTGGCCTTGCTACTTTCAGATAGAGTTACGTTCCATTACCGTGCCTTAAAGGTCAATTCCGGTATAAAATGGATTTGGGATATGTTTTGTATGATAACGAGTTGGAAAGTTCGTTTGAGTACAATAAATGCATATAGACACATTCTTCAGTTTGCTATTATTATCCGTGTCACGACACAGAACGGGAATCAATAGCAGATCAAAAAGGGTTTATTTCCATACAGTCCAGCGGGCAAATCAGATTCCAGGTACAGGCAGGGTTCGTAAACAGGCAGGCAGGCAGACAGATACTGGCGGACAGGTACAGGCAAGAGATCCAAAACCGATAGGCAGAAGGCTTAGTCCAAAACAGGCAGGGTTCAAAACCGGGAAGAACAGTAAACAATAGTTTCTCTTTAAAGAGCTTCACGCTAGTCGCACTCACGTGGCAGTCGGGTAGCAAACAGTACCTAACGTGACGATCTGACAAAGTGAGCAGAAAGGGCAGCGTTTAAAAACTCCACCAATCAAAGCAAAATGAGGGACAGGTGGACAGAGAAAATGGAGGGCACAAACAAAAGGCAGGAAGTCGCCCAAATAAGGACATGGGCGTCACCCCGGACACATGACCAACACATGGCTCCAAACATAAACGAAGTCCAGAACTATCACACTCCAACAGGTAGGGGGAGACAAAAACAACAGTCCATGCGAGGATCCTGACAGTACCCCCTCCTCTACCAACGCCTCCTGGCGTTGACCGAGGTAGGAGCGGGATGCTGACGGTGAAAGTCCTTGATGAGCGAGGGGTCAACAATGTTCCGGGCAGGGACCCAGCTCCTCTCCTCGGGGCCGTAGCCCTCCCAGTCCACCAGGTACTGGTGGCCCCGACCCCGACGGCGGACGTCGAGCAGGCGGCGAACTGTGTAAACCTCAGACCCATCAACGAGTCTGGGGGGTGGTGGGGGTTTGGGGCCGGAGTTGGAACCCGGACGGCAACCCCGGAAGGGCTTGACACGGGACACATGGAAGGTGGGGTGGATGCGGCGGAGGGCAGGAGGGAGGTTCAAGCGAACCGCAGAGGGGTTGACCACCTGGGAGATGGTGTAGGGGCCGATGAAGCGTGGATTCAATTTTGGGGAAGTCACCTTCAGAGGAAGGTCACGCGTGGAAAGCCACACCCGCTGACCCTGGGTGTAGTGGGGAGCTTTGATGCGGCGACGGTCAGCCTGACTCCTCATTCTGGTCTGTGAGCGAAGAATGGCGGCCCGGGTCCGCCTCCACGTTCTGCGACAGCGTCGGATGAATGTCAGTGCTGAGGGAACCCCAACCTCCTCCTCCTGGGTCGGGAACAATGGAGGCTGGTAGCCGAGGCAGCACTGGAACGGAGACAGACCAGTAGACGCAGAGGGCAAGGAGTTCATGGAGTACTCCACCCATGGCAGCTGAAGACTCCAGGCTGTAGGGTCCTGTGACGTCAGGCACCGCAACGCTGTCTCCATCTGCTGGTTGGCTCGTTCCGACTGGCCATTTGACTGGGGATGAAAGCCTGAGGACAGACTGACCTTCGCACCGAGAAGGTTGCAAAAAGCACGCCAAAAATTAGAGGTGAACTGGGGACCTCTGTCTGAGACCACATCCACTGGGAGCCCGTGTAGCCTGAAGACATGCTGCACGAGTAAGTCCGCTGTCTCCTTGGCAGAGGGTAACTTGGGTAAGGGGACCAAGTGCACAGATTTGGAAAAGCGATCAACGACAGTGAGGATTGTAGTGTTACCGTGAGAAGGTGGCAAACCAGTGACAAAGTCCAGGGCAATGTGGGACCAGGGTCTCCTGGGTACTGGTAGGGGTTGTAGAAAGCCAGCAGGTGGAAGGTTTGATGGTTTATTCTGGGCACATACAGAACAGGCTTCCACAAACTCACGCACACTCCGCTCCATAGCAGGCCACCAGAAGCGTTGCTTAATTAACGCAGTGGTACGTCTGACACCCGGATGACAGGCCAGCTTGGATGAGTGACCCGATTGCAGGACCTGGGAGCGGACGGATTGTGGTACGAAAAGACAGTTAGGAGGGCAAGCGCTGGGGCCGGACTCACCAGACAGGGCTGTGCGGACAATGGTCTCAATATCCCATCTAGCAGCTCCTATGAGGCACTGTGGTGACAGGACGGTGCTAGGTGCAGGAGCAGGATCCGAATCTGGGAACTGACGAGACAGGGCATCCGGTTTACCATTCTTGGATCCTGGTCGGAAGGACAGACAAAAGTCAAAACGGGTGAAAAACAGAGACCAACGAGATTGCCTGGGATTTAAGCGTTTAGCCGAACGTAGATACTCCAGATTCTTATGATCCGTCCAAACTAAAAATGGCTCCTTAGCTCCCTCCAGCCAATGACGCCACTCCTCTAGGGCCAATTTTACTGCCAACAGCTCTCTGTCGCCAATGTCATAATTGCGCTCAGTGGGAGTGAGTTTGTGGGAGTAGAATGCACAGGGGTGGACCTTCTGATCTGCCCCAGACTTCTGAGAAAGAATAGCCCCCACCCCAACATCTGAGGCATCCACCTCAACGATAAACTGACGGTCAGGGTCGGGTTGGCTCAAGATCGGGGCCGATGTGAAACGACTCTTCAGGTCGTTGAACGCCGCCTCGGCAGCTGGTGACCAAGAGAACTTCACCCTGGAGGAGGTTAGAGCGGTTAGGGGAGCAGCCAGAGAACCGTAGTTGCGGATGAACCGCCGGTAGAAGTTAGCAAATCCCAGGAATCTTTGTAGTTCCCGCCTAGATGTTGGACGTTCCCAGTCGGTGACTGCTTTTACCTTCGGGCCATCCATCTGGACCCCTCCAGCTGTGATGACATACCCCAGGAAGGAAACAGTCTCTTTGTGAAATTCACATTTCTCCGCTTTAACGAACAGTTGGTTCTCCAAAAGGCGCTGCAGGACACTACGGACATGTTGGGAGTGCTGGGAAACCGACGGAGAAAAAATCAAAATGTCATCTATGTAAACAAAAACAAACTTGTTAAGCATATCCCTCAGGACATCATTAATCATACCCTGGAACACAGCTGGGCAGTTGGTGAGACCAAAAGGCATGACTAAATACTCATAGTGACCTGAAGGAGTATTAAATGCAGTCTTCCATTCATCCCCCTCCCTTACTCGGACCAGATGGTAAGCACTGCGGAGATCCAACCTGGTGAAAATCTTGGCCCCCCGCAACAACTCAAAAGCTGAGGACATCAAAGGCAGAGGGTAGCGGTTCTTCACAGTGATGTTGTTTAGGCCCCTATAGTCTATACAAGGACGCAGGGTGCAGTCCTTCTTCCCTACGAAGAAAAACCCGGCACCAGCAGGCGAGGAAGAGGGGCGGATAATACCGGCAGCTAGTGATTCACAGATGTATTTGTTCATAGCTGCGGTTTCGGGGGAAGACAAGGAATAGAGACGGCCCCTAGGAGGTGACGTACTAGGTAGAAGCTCGATGGCCAGGTCATAGGGTCGGTGCGGTGGCAGGGAGGTTGCACGGGCTTTACTGAACACAGCCTTGAGATCCAGGTACTCAGGTGGTACTTCAGACAGATCCATGGAATCATCTGTGGCTGGTGAGACTGCAGGCGGGGGGGTAAGGGCACTCTTAAGGCAGTTATTCAGACAGAATGTGCCCCAGCCAAGGATGGTGTTATTAGCCCAATCAATGTGTGGATTGTGCTTTACCAGCCAGGGCCGGCCGAGGACGATGGGAGCAGTTGGTGAGTCTAACATATGGAACACTAGGTCCTCTTGATGATTGCCAGAAATGAGTAGACTCACCGGGGGCGTGACATGGGTTATCTGGGAGAATCTTGCTCCGGTTAGTGCTCTTGCCTCCAGAGGGGACTTCAGCTGGGCTGGGACGAGGTGTAGCTCAGAGACCAGGGAGGTGTCCATGAAATTGCCATCCGCTCCCGAGTCAATAAGTGCAGACACGAGGTGGGAATGAGCTCCTGTAATGAGCGTGACAGGGACAAGGGTACAGGTGGTAGCAGAGGGATGAAGAGGAGTGACGCTCACCAGTAATCCCCCTTCTACGGGTGAGCGTTGCCTTTTGCCGGGCATTGGGCGGAGTAATGACCCGGTTTACCACAATACATGCACGAATTGGTGTCCCTTCTTCTCTGTCTCTCGGCTGGGGACAGATGGGTACGGTCCACTTGCATGGGCTCTGGTAGGCTGGGGTAAGCTGGCGCAGGCAGGAACGCGAGAGGGGCCTCCGAGGCGGGTGACCTCGGAGGAGGGCGGAACTCTCGCTCCCCGGCGCGCTGCTTCAGGCGTTTGTCCACTCGGATGGCAAGCTCAACGAGGTCATCAAAGGTGGAAGGCAGCTCACGGGTGGCGACCTCATCCTTGATGGCCTCAGAGAGTCCATAGAGGAAGGCATCATACTGGGCATCTGAATTCCATCCACTGGTGGCGGCGAGGGTGCGGAAGTCTATTGCATAGTCAGAAGCAGACCTCTTGCCTTGACGGATCTGCAACATCACTCGGGCGGCCTCTCCCGTGCACCGAGCGATCAAAGACCTTCTTCATCTCATCTATGAATGACTGATAGCTGAGACAGGCTGGGGAGTTGGAGTCCCAAACCGCAGTTCCCCACTCTCTTGCACGGCCCGCCAAGAGGGTAATGACATAAGCAACCCGGGACTGATCCGACGGAAAGGTGGCGGGCTGCAGCTGGAACACCAGCAAACATTGTGAAAGGAACGATCTGCAGGTTCCAGGTTCCCCGGCATAAAGTGCAGGAGCCGGCAGACGGGGCTCTCGGAACAGGTTACCAGGTGGAACGGGGGGGTCGGGCGGTGTCGCCAGTTGAGGCTGGGGTGGCCGCACCAGGGCCAGTTGGACCTGCTGCAGCTGGGCCGCCAAGTCTGTGATGCTGGTTGCGATGGCCCCCAGAGAATCTTCAACTGTCTGAAGCTGGGCTTGATGTCGACCGAGAAGCGCTCCTTGCCTCTCCAGCACAGCTTTCACCTGATCCAGATCTGCTGATTCCATCTTGGTCAGATCGTACTGTCACGACACAGAACGGGAATCAATAGCAGATCAAAAAGGGTTTATTTCCATACAGTCCAGCGGGCAAATCAGATTCCAGGTACAGGCAGGGTTCGTAAACAGGCAGGCAGACAGACAGATACTGGCGGACAGGTACAGGCAAGAGATCCAAAACCGATAGGCAGAAGGCTTAGTCCAAAACAGGCAGGGTTCAAAACCGGGAAGAACAGTAAACAATAGTTTCTCTTTAAAGAGCTTCACGCTAGTCGCACTCACGTGCTAGTCGGGTAGCAAACAGTACCTAACGTGACGATCTGACAAAGTGAGCAGAAAGGGCAGCGTTTAAATACTCCACCAATCAAAGCAAAATGAGGGACAGGTGGACAGAGAAAATGGAGGGCACAAACAAAAGGCAGGAAGTCGCCCAAATAAGGACATGGGCGTCACCCCGGACACATGACCAACACATGGCTCCAAACATAAACGAAGTCCAGAACTATCACACTCCAACAGGTAGGGGGAGACAAAAACAACAGTCCATGCGAGGATCCTGACAATCCGATTCTATCAAAACGCTATAAACTTGGAATGATAGGGGCATGTGTTGCACAGAGCTTGCGTGTTGCGTGCTGACGGAGGGTCACAATCTCTGTGTTCGTCAATCTACCTATCGAGTCTTAAAATCAAGATGGCGTTGACGGGTGATCTACTGATGGTATTGCGTGTATAAAATGTCCTTATTAATAAACAATCTCTACACCGACAAAGTTATCAATGCCTCGTTTTATATGTAAAGACCCTTATTATACTACCAAAGAAGTGTCTGGCTACTTGTAGCCTTTTAAGTGGTTTCAAAAAAATTATTTAGTTTTTACCATAACACATGCCCCTATCGTTCCAAGTTTATAGAGTTTTGATAGAATTGGCTAAAAACAGCCAACTAAAGATGCGTCTGTATGTGGTTTTTGTGCTCCAAAAAGAATGTTCCAACTCGTTATAATACAAAACATATCCCAAATCCATTTTACACTGGAATTGACCTTTAAGGGAATCTCCGCTAAATAACCATGGAAATGTATCCAACCAAACTAACCTGGTCGGTACCAGGCTTACTGTCATGCTTACTTGATCGGTTTTTCAGAGAAGTTCATCTGTCGGAAACAAGTGTACCATCAGAAGTTTAAATGATGCAAATAAAATAATGAAATGAATTGCTATCGATTGTTATCTTGGATATTTTCTCAACACATTTTTATCAAAATCTATGTTTTAGACCCTAGTCGGACACCAGCAGTTGGGTGAGTCTATCGCTGCTGCTGTGGTTTCGGGCGATCCGAATTTGCGCCCCGAGTATGCCATTTAATTCTTGGCGTTGGCTTATTTTTGTAATTCCCTTTATGTCAGAGAAAGTAGGCCGAACAATTTACTTTTCATACAATAAAAATGTCTTACAATTTCAGTAGAACCCAAACATAACTTCCGAAAAACCCATGTTAAAGTCAATATTAGTATTAATGTTACTGATTGTAATAACAATAATAATTGATCCGTTTTTTATAACGCTTTTCTAAAAAAGGAATACATACAGACAGTACAGACACTCAAAGAAAAGGAGAAATAAAAAACACCACAACAATAGACAACACATTAAGAGAGAGAGAGAGAGAGAGGGCGGAAGATGACAGATGACGATTTTTCAGATGTTCTAGGACGGTGGTCCTGAAGAGATAGGTATTAAGTTGACATTTGAATGAACATAGTGTATCGGAGTTTCGGAGCCCGGGGACAGAGCCTTCACCATCGCCGCCCCTACCCTCTGGAACTCCCTCCCTCTGGCCATCCGGTCCATGGTGCGATACTCGGTCTTGGTGATGGGGGGGAGAAGGTTGGCATCAGCGGAGCGTAGGCGGCGAGTGGGGGAGTGGCGATGGAGAAGATCTGTTATGTACGACGGTGCAAGGTTGTTTAGCGCTTTGTAGGTGGTCAGGAGAATCTTGAAATTGATGCTTTGTTTTATGGGAAGCCAATGAAGTCGACGGAGGATGGTGAAGTCTTTGTCACAATGACAAAGACACTGCTGCATGGGAAATTGTCATCCACATAAATTCCATTCAGGTGAGTTTAACAGGTTCATTAAATGTATAAATTGATTGGTAGTATGGGCTGACAAGAGTACTAGGGTATATAAGCAGGTCCATGTATGTCCCCGTTAGAGTAAACAAACATCTGCAAGAATGGCATGCCCTTTTATAGATGAAGAGCCAATTTATCTGGGTGCTGAGATGATAAGGTTAATACAGTTACTAAATTGATAGCAGAATACATTTCCACTATGTACTTTTCCTTTCTAATTCACTATTCTGTCTGTTCTAGCGTGTTTCGCTGACTGGACTGGATGCCTGGACTCTCCTCATGGTTAACTGGCCAGCAGCACATCACCATTTTAATATGATGTGCATGCATTTACCTGTATGTCTATTATGGCACCCACTGCGTGTGTAAGAATAAGTACCCAGCCTGTCAAGAATCGGTGGCCGCTTCATTCCAACCATATTCCGACCTGTAAGCAGACCCACTGACGGTCAAAGTGAAGGGTTTTGTTCCCGATAGAGCATCGGCCCTGGAGGGAACGTCTCCCCTGTGCTCCTCGGTCTGGGCGCCGACAGCAGGAAAGGTGTAATGGCGTGTTCCTGAATCCTCGGATACCAGCCTTCCGAGTTGCGTTTTTGACCTCTCTTCCGGTCTCGGAGCATTTATAGCATGATTTATAGCCTTTTCGTCTTTGTGATTGTGTCATGGAATTGTCGTTGTTTATTGTTAGCTACATTAGCCTCTTAGAAAACCAGGTAAAAAACAAGCAACACAACTTTACATTGTATTGCACACACAGCAAGACCATGCAATGCATAAATTGGTGACCGGAATTAAGTAGCAATGTTAACAAGTGTGTAAGAGCATTCAAATTACATTCAAATGACCAACGACTACTTAATTACTAACTTACTTGCTTGGCTGTGACTGTCTGTTATTTTTAAAGGTGTGGCAAGGAAATGGTTCCAAGGGACGGTTGACCGGAGCTTCAAAATCATAACCTTTACACTCCACCTATGATTTTATCAACAAAGCTTATTTCTTTTGGATTCCTGATGGAAAGGTTTGTTGCTAGGGTTAGTAAGCAGAGAACCATTCTGCCCCATTGGCAATTTAGCCCACAATGCAATGTTTAGCAAATTGCCTTGTGTACAACCACCTAACTTAACACTTATAACGTTAATTTGGTTGCATTCAAGTCTTTTTTATGCCCACGCATTGGCCTTCTACTTGCCTATTTTGTGTGTTATGCTTCAGCTCATTGGTGTAAGCCACATTTTCTACTGCTGTTAGTGTGATCTTTAACCAGTCCTTGTGAGTTGTGCGTGCGTGTGTATGAGAGATAGATTATAATTAATAATAGTTAATAATTAGGTTGTGCTTATTTGTATATTTGTGTATTTGCCATTGTAAAAGTATATGGTTGATCAGTTTTCTGGCAATATAATTTCTGGGCTGCTTTTTGGTTGATTGGGAGGCTTTTTGACTGTAGTTTAGCTGGAAATATCCGATCCGATCGGGCAACACCAGTGTAGTGCACGGACACACTTTAAGAGCGGCGTTCATTGAACACGCTCATATATTTGATTAAAGTGAACATGAGTGACGTTCACTCTCGCGATATTGAACGATGATCACCAATTGTTGAACGGCACCCAAGGATTCACTAACTCTTAAAACAATAACAAAAACTAGCTCCCACTGAAGCTAATAGTGCATATGTATATTTGAAAGAGTTTTATAAACAGACGAGTGCAGGTTTGAATGGGAAAAAAAAAAGATTTATGCAAATTGTGTCTTCTGGGTCTGAGGGGAACAAGTCTGAACGTCAGCCACATCGGCAACAAATTCAAAAGACATATCGAATGGAAGCATCCGACCAGTCTGGGGAAATTCACAAGAAGAGTAAGCCATCACGCCAACAGCCGCAATGGTCCTCCACCTCAGTCTAACTGACTGCACAGATGCAGTTAGCTTGGTTTTTCACTTTCTGCATAATATAACACAATGTTTAACATTCTTGCTTTATTCTTGGCTTTTAAGAGTAATCTTGATTATTTGGTAGGATACAGTAATTCATTTACTTTGGGCAGTGGAAAGTGGCAATGATTGGGGGCTCGTGGATGGGTAGGAGGTTCTACTGAATAATAATAGAATAGAATAAAGATTAAGAAATTAGCGCCAACAGTTCATTTCCTGGAACTGTGTGCTTAGTTCCAAATTCTAAATTGTGAACTATGAACATGAACCAGTTAATTTTAAACTCTCTGAACTGAACTTTGAACTAGCTCAAAGTTCAGTTCAGAGAGTGTGAACTTGCACGTCACTGGGCAACACTGACCTTATCTGCTCCCAACGAGCTGGCTGTCGCCATTAGTCTGAATGTGTGTATTAATGGTTGTGAGACATTGATCTCTCAGAATAGTTGCTAGACTGTGTCTGTGACATTCTTTGTAAGTTGTGGTGAGGAAGTGGGAGGATTGATGGCAGCTTCCAAAGGAGGTTTTTTACAATCACCTGCACATTCCACCTTTGAATGCTTTGGCTAACATTAATTACCTACAGTATTCCTGATAGACAGGATGATTGCTTTTGGTAAGCAGAAAACAATTCTGCTCTAGCCATAGCCAACAATGGTTGTTTTTCACCTGTTCTCTACCTGGTAGGCAAACATTCAAAACGTTGAACTCCCCAACCTAATGTGTAAGAACTATCGCTAATCGAAACAGCTGTGAAAATCGATACCGCTAGAAACTCTAGAACAGGCCTATTCAACCACCGGCCCGTGGGCCAAATGCGGCCCCCCCCTTTTTTCTGGCCCGCAAGAGGTTGCATGCAAAAAATAAAGGAGAAACATAGTTGCATGCAAATCAGGTTTCTGTGTGTAGCCGGTGATACTAGCCAGTATCAGTACCCAACAATCAGGAACTTGCATCACTTATTCTGACAATGTTTGGCTCAACCGATATGTATGAGTCTAGTTTTTTGTCATATGAATGCCATTAGAACAAGGGCACGTTGCCCGATGACCTATGAGAAGCTGCATGAGTGTCTCAGGATGAGCCAATCTAGGCAAACAAGGCAGTGCAATCTTTCTCACTGACTCACTGGCTCAAAATGTCTCATATGTACAGTAGTTCTGTTTTGTGATGATTCAAACAACATTGTTGAATTCTAAAGACGTGTCCAAAATATGTGAGAACGAAATCTTTTATAATGATACGATTAAAAGTGAAGAAGGAAGGAATGCGTCTGACAAGTTTATTCCATGTCGATGTACTATATATATTAAGTTAACACTACTTTAAGTACGATTTATTTGCAGCGATTCATTGACGTAGCTTTACTCTGTGTGGCCCATGAACCCCCAGTGGTTTTCCTTTTCAGCCCACTTGTTAAGGAGGTTGAATAGCCCTGCTCTAGAATATGCTGATTATCCAGATACATCCGATTTCCCCAAAACTCCTAACCATTGTTGCCAGATTGGGCGGTTCCCTGCCCAATCTGGAACCACTGACACTAACTGCTCCCGATGATCTGGCTGTCGCCGTGGGTTGTTGACACCAACATCAATCTGAATGACTGTATGAATGGTTGTAAGTCGCTTTGGACAAAAGCATCAGATAAATGCCCTAAATATACTGTAGTAACCTGACCAAAGACACGGACAACGGAGAACGATGTATCCACAGGTTTTTTTACTCATGCATTCACAGGACAGGGGAAATGCATAATGCCAGTGTCACTTTATAGTAGAGCCCCGCCTGGTGGTACAACAGAGAACTACTATCTTAAACATTACAACACTCCTCCCCCACTAAATTCCAACATTCTCCGAATACAAATCAACTTGTTAATTTAAGCTAAGTTAGTGTCATTGTCTTTTACCCCTTAACTTTAACAACAATTATTTTAGGCATATACACTTACAACTAGCAAACTAAACAATTCAGCACATACAGTGATTAACTATAAATCAGTCTGTCTGGTGGTTTTCGAGCACGCCTGACCTGCGCACCATCTCCGGGTCTGTAGCTGGCAATGCTGGAGTAGGTGTTTGGGGAGGTTCAGGTGGCGAGGTCACAGGAGGCGCCTGTGAGTCCATAGTCAATTGACCTTCCTCTCCAAAGGGTGCAGACTCTTCCCCGAGTGCCCTTCCCCCTGGTGACACTCCCACAGTAGCTTGGCTCACCATGGGAAACTCTGAGGTGCTGATGAACTCTGGGCTGATGTCATGACGTAGGCGGACGTGATCTTGATGTCTGCGGAACACTCGACCATCCGTTAGCAAAACCACAAATGAGAGAGGACCTCTCTGCGCCAGGATAGCCCCAGGTAGCCATTTCTCATTAGAGTTACTGAAGTTTCTCACATAGACATCGTCACCTGGTTTCAGCTGTCTCTCTTGTGCATGTTGATCTGGTCCCTCCTTCTGCTTTTCCTGCTTCCTCATCAACGTGGCCTTCATGTCTGGACGCAACAGGTCCAACTTTGACTTGGGCCTGCGCCCCATCAACATCTCTGCGGGAGCACGTCCCGTAGTGGTCTGTGGGGTAAGACGGTATTTAAACAGGAAACGTGAAAGTCTGGTGCTTAGAGACTCACCTTTCATTCTCTTCAAACCCTCCTTCACCGTCTGGACAGCTTGCTCCGCCAATCCATTCGAGGCTGGGTGGAAAGGAGCTGTGCGAACATGGCGAATTCCATTCTGTTCCATGAACTCACCGAACAGCTCACTGGTGAACGTTGGGCCATTATCCGTGACCACCGTATCAGGCAGCCCATGAACTGCGAATATTTGTCTGAGCTTGTCTATGGTTTTGGGGGCTGTTATGTTGCTCATGATGTGCGCTTCTATCCACTTGGAGTGGGCATCCACCATGATGAGAAACATCTCCCCCATGAACAGGCCAGCAAAATCCAGATGTAGTCTAGACCAGGGGTGGTCTGGCCACACCCAGGGATGCAAAGGGGCTGGTGGTGACAGGTGCTGATTTAACTGACATTGTGTGCAGGACTTCACCTTGTTCTCCAGGTCTAAATCAATCTTTGGCCACCAGACATAGGACCTTGCCAGGCTCTTCATTCGTGATACCCCCGGATGGGCCTCATGTATCTCCTCCACAATCTGTGAGCGACCTGGGGGAGGGACGACTACCCTTGCACCCCAGAAAATGCACCCATCCTGTAGGCTGAGTTCAGTCCTGCGTTTGGAATAAGTTTGCAGGTCCTCACTGTCAACCACACTGGGCCAACCCTGTAGCAGGTAACTCTTTACTTTGGCCAGCACTGGGTCTCTCTCTGTCCACTGCTTGACCTGGGCTGCTTTTACAGGTGTCTGTGACAACTTTTCTAACGAAAAAACAGTCTCTGGAGGCACATATGTTGAGACCGGTGTCTCAGGCAATGGCAGGCGACTCAACGCATCAGCATTGGCATTGTCCTTCCCTGCTCTGTACACAATGCTGTATTGGTAGGCTGACAAGATAAGTGCCCAGCGTTGGATTCTTGCTGACGCTAGCGGCGGAATGCCGCGTGTTTCACTGAACAGGCTCATCAATGGCTTATGGTCGGTATAGATCTTGAAAGCCCGGCCATACAAATACTGATGGAACCTCTTTACGGCAAAAACAATGGCTAGACCCTCTTTGTCCAACTGTGAGTAACCCTTCTCTGCAGCCGTTAATGTTCTTGATGCAAAACCAACAGGTTTCTCTGATCCATTTTTCATGACATGGGAGAGGACTGCCCCCACTCCATAGGGCGAGGCATCACACGAAAGCACAATGTCTTTTTCTGGATCATAATGCACTAGCAGCTTTGCTGAATGAAGGAGTTCTTTTACCTCTTTAAACGCTTGCTCCTGCTCTACACACCACTGCCACTTGGTGTCATTGTGCAGCAGCTTATACAGTGGGGCTAACACCTTCGATAAATCCTGCAGGAATTTCCCATAGTAATTCACCATACCCAGGAATGAGCGGAGTTCTGTGACGTTCTTAGGGCTTGGAGCTTCCTTGATAGCCCTCACTTTGTCTTCCACTGGACGGAGACCCTCTGCGGTGATGGTATGTCCCAGGTAAGTCACCCGTTCTGCCATAAACACACATTTTTCCCTTCTCAGGCGCAGCCCAGCGTCTGAGAGTCTCTTGAGCACCTGCTCTAAGTTTTCAAAGTGCTTAGCCTCAGTAGCCCCTGTGATTAATATGTCATCTAGGTACACGGCTACATGTGGAATCCCTTGCAATAGTGTGTCCATCGTCCTTTGGAAAATGGCCGGGCTGGATGCCACTCCGAACACCAGGCGGTTGTACTTGAATAATCCTTTGTGGCTTTCAAAACAGGAACAATGGGCGCTGCCCACCTTGAAAACTGGACAGGCTCCACAATGCCCATCCCCTGCAAACGTTCCAGCTCTTCCTCTACTCTGCTTTTCATTGCATAGGGGACCACTCTGGGCTTTAAGAAACGCGGCGCTGCATCTGGGTCAACATGAAGCTTCACAGTCACGCCCTTAAGTGCGCCCTCTCTGTTCCTCTCTGAACACATCACTGTAGCGCTGCAGAATGTCCTCTGTGGTGTGAGCATACTTAATCTCATGCCAATCCAGCTTGATTTTGCGAAGCCAGTCACGACCCAATAAACTAGGTCCCCCACCCTTGGCTATTACAAATCTGCCTTGAGCCCTCTGACCTCCAACTGAAATGCTCACATCTAACACCCCCAAATGAGGTATAGCCTGACCTGTATATGTCCTCAGTCTGAGCGTTGATGGCTTAATAGGAGGTGGCTTGTTTCCCCATGTCCTCTTGTAGGTCTCCTCGCTTATGACCGATGCCGTAGCCCCAGAATCAATTTCAAACATTATGTCCTTTCCTTCAATAGCCACGGTTGCATAATAGGGCATAGACGGCTCCTCATTGGTATCCACAGCGAACATGTTGAAGGCACAAGCTGCCTCTCCTTCATCTCCCTCAAGATAATGTGTGGGCGCTTGATTCTGCTGGGCTTTCCATTTTTCATTCTTTCCCCTATTTTCCACACTCCTGCATTTTTTAGCTAAGTGCCCCTTTTTATTACAGGTATGACACACTGCTTCACGAAATTTACAATCATTAGCATAGTGTGCCCCTCCACACCTAAAACATTCCACTCTCCTTGCTGGTTTTACAGCTTCTCTCTTTACATGGTGTACAGCCTGTGATGGCGCTCCTATCTGACAACTTTGGATGTCTTTGACATTACTTGCCGCCATTTCCATTCCTTGTGACATTTCTAGCGCCTTTTTAAAAGTCAATGGTGGCGTTTCCGCCAGCAAACGGCGCTGGAGTCATTATTTATTCCACAAACTAATCTGTCACGGAGCATGCATCTAAGTATGCCCCAAACTCACAATTCTCTGAAAGCTGCCGCAATTCTGCCACAAAGTTAGCTACAGACTGACCCGACTTCCTGAACTGGTTGTGGAATTTGAAGCGCTGGACAATTTCCGATGGCCTTGGATTGTGGTGGTTCCCAACGAGCCTGACTAGATCCGCATATGGAACTTCCCCCGGTTTCCTCGGTGTGGTTAAGCTCCTTATCAGTCTGTAAGTCCTTGCTCCACACACACTCAGGAGAATGGAGCGCTGTTTAGGCTCCTCTGTTACTCCATTAGCAGCGAAAAAGTGTCCCAGCCTTTCCTCATACTCCGTCCAGTCTTCGTTCCCCTCGACGAATTCCCCGATCGTTCCAAACGTAGCCATCTGAACGCAAGGCTCTCCTACCACAATCTGTTGATTCCCGTCTTCCAGCTCCTCTTCACTGGCTTCACTCATGAAGATAACGCAGGCTAGCTTGCACACTTTTTCTCTTTTCTTCCTTTTTTCAAACAAAAACGGAATGTAAAAAAAAACTCTTCCAATTCATCCTCATCGCCAAAAATGTAGTAACCTGACCAAAGACACGGACAACGGAGAACGATGTATCCACAGGTCTTTTTACTCGTGCATTCACAGGACAGGGGAAATGCATAATGCCAGTGTCACTTTATAGTAGAGCCCCGCCTGGTGGTACAACAGAGAACTACTATCTTAAACATTACAACATATACGTTATTTGTAAGCTGTGGCGAGGAAATGGTTCCAAGGTACAGATGAAGGTAGCTTCCAAATTAGTTTTTGTGATAGCCCTCTTGGAATGGTGCCGGTGACGTCATCACGCTCTAAGCAGGGCTCAATGGAACTCAATGAGACCAACTGAAAATATAAAAAGCGGGTTTTAAACTAAAACGGTTGAATTCAACAAGGTAATTATATCTAATGTAATTGTTAGTTTTATTATTCCTCCACGTTTGACTGACAAAGCCTAAACCGCTCGGACGCTTTTTATGAAACTTTCTACAGTTGTTTGACTTAGGATCATGAAGGTTTGTTCACCCATATCCAACCTCAGACTATTCCAGCGTTGTCAACCGTATGCAAACTAAAAACCTCTTTATGGTCTTTGTCAGGGTCTTAACTCTTAATAGTCTACGTCAGGGTTTGAATGGTCTGTCAGGGTCATAATGGTCTAGATCAGGGTCTTAATGGTGTAGGTCAGGGTCATAATAATCTGTCAGGGTCTTAATTGCCGGAGTCAGGGTCTTAATGGTCTGCGTCAGGGTCTTAATGGCCTAAGTCAGGGTCTTAATGGTCTAGGTCAGCGTCTTAATGGTCTGCGTCAGGGTCTTAAAGGCCTAAGTCAGGGTCTTAATGGTCTGCATCAGGGTCTTAATGGTCTGTGTTAGGCTTGGCCCCCTTAAAATGCTGCTTGCAGCTTTAATTAGGGTGCGAAGCAACCTATTGTATTTAGGGTGCCTAGCACAAAGTGCGAAGGCACCTAATTGTTTCTGTAACGTTTTATTTTTTCCTTAAATTCTGTAAAAGTCATACTGCAGCTTATACCATAAATCGAGAACTCTTGAAATTTTCCGTTGACCAAAATCGGCACGTAAAATCTTTAGACCTAGCCTATCAAAAATCATCAAACAGAATTTGTTTAATTTGGATCCATTTGAGAAATATTGGCCAATAAAGTTCGAGCAGTTAGCCCATTTTTCTTATATGAACATTTTGTTATTGTATAAAAAAACATACGACTATTATTAGGTGGATATCAATACCCCCCACTACCCATAAACCCAAATTGTGGTACTGCGCCCAAAGGTGAAAAACTAGCCTTATTTCTCCTTGACCTGGACTCAAAGTTCTTTCATCATATTAATCTCTAAAATCAGATGCATCTTTTTCACCCAGGTCTTCTGCTCAAATTTTTTTTACTTTTCACACAATTTCTTAGAAAAGCCAAATGTCCACAGTCTCAACCCATTATGCCCTTATGTCCATTTTGTTATTCTATAACTACCATACGGCCATCATTAGGTGGATACTATTAACAGTGCAAATTTTCAGATCTGTACTAATTTAAGAAAGCCCTTAATTCTCTGTAGTTTGGCTCATAGCTACAGACAGCCAGTCTGAGACAGTCTGTGAGGTGTCTGTTAGTGGGTTGGCTCCTGTGCTTAGATTTTATTATTTAATCAGGCATATTTATATTTTATATTTGTATTATATTTTCGTATGTTGTCACATATATGGTACTGAAATGTATTTTACACCATTGCAGGTATTTTACATATTTGAAAAGATGAGACTACGGCAAACAATCTTTATCCCGTCCTGCATCCTTTTGGAATGCAGAGGACAAGGACAGAGACCAATGTCTGATGAGACATATGACGTAGTTCTCAAGGCACTGAAGGGGGTATTCACTGTTCCAGTAGCAGAGAGGTCAAGGATTCAGTGCTCTGCACTTATTCAACTGTGGCGGAACAGAAAGCATTACACCCTTAGTGAAGATGGTCAGTCCATAATGTTTAAAGGAAAATTGGTTCCCCGAAAAGCCACAATCTCCCTGGTGGTGAATGAGGCACTGGACATTACAAAAGGCTATGGTGTATGAAAAATGTATATACACCTCAGGGATAAGTACTCTGGCATCAGTAGTGCAAGGGTGAAAGAAACCTTGGACCGCTCAAGGAGGTACCAGCTCCACAAGGCCTCATTCCGCAACAAGCCTGCACCTAAACCTATCATTACCAAAGCTGTTCAGGATCGTCACCAGGTGGACCTTGTTGACATGGGCGAATGGAGGGTTAAGTATGGCAGAGTCACTTATAGGTACATCCTGACGTTAATAGATGTGTTTAGACGATATGTATGGCTTAGACCACTGAAAGGTAAACACAGTGAAGACACTTCTAGACACCTTGAAGAAATTTACAATGAGCATGGCCCACCAAAGATCTTACAGCATGACCAAGGGAAGGAAGCTGGTCAAAGGTGCTGTACATCCCCAGAGCCAGGGTAAAGACGAGAGAAGCCACCGAGTCCTAAGGAAGAAGATAATGTATGACCTAGTCCAAGGGTGGGCAAACTTTTTGACTCGGGGGCCACATTGGGTTCTAAAATTTGACAGAGGGGCCGGGCCAGGAACAGATGGATGGAGTGTTTGTGTGAACTAATATAAATGACGTGTAAAAATCATCACACGAAAGGATTTGGCCTTTAACAGGTAACATTTTTTATTTGCAAGAACATGAACAATGCAAAAACATGTCGTAACGTGACTGATCAAACATCTGAGGCCTGCGCCCAAACAAAAATTGTAAATAATAAATAATAATAATAATAAAAAAAAATGTTACCTCACTGCGCCCAAACCAAAATTGTAAATAATAAATAATAATAATTAAAAAAAAAAAATGTTTTTACCTCATCTTTATTATTTACATTAACAGCCACGCAGGCTGTGTGTAGGAGATTTGGCTCCTACCTCGCTGCAGCAGCACATCATCTCTTTCAGTTTCAGTGGGAACAGTGTTGTTGATCTCCCAGTTTTGCCAGTGCATCCAAGTCTGGAGTTATTTTGGTTGTGGCAATTCTCAGGATAGAGCTGAGGTGCTGATCCGTTAACCTCGATCTGTGACGGGATTTGTTGGCGTTCATGACGCTGAATGTCTGCTCACACACATAAGTCGAGCCAAACAAAGTCAGCATCTTCTGGGCAGCCCTCCGGAGGTTTGGAAATGTGGCTTTGTTAAGTGAAGCAAAGTCATTCAGTTTAACAGAGTTGAACTTCTCCTTCAGGACGGCGTCAGACTGAAGATCTATCAGTTCCAACTGCAGCTCCTCTGGTGCTGTGTCAGGGTCATGTGACAGGGGACAGGACACCAACTGAAGTGATGGTTCAATTTTTTCGAAATCAGAGAACCTACGGCTGAATTCTCCATGCAGGTCCTCAAGTGATTTGCAGTATTTTTTTGCGTTTCGCGGTGCCTCTTCCTCCATGGCAAGTGTGGGGAAATGAGCGAAAGTTTTGTTCGCAATTTGTCTGGAGAACAAAGTGAGCTCTGAGATGAAGGCTTTCACATGTTTGTACATGTCGTGAACAAACAGATCTTTCCCCTGTAGTTTCACATTCAGCTCATTCATGTGTGACAATATGTCCACAGCAAACGCAAAGTCACTAAGCCAGTTCTTGTCGCTTAGCTCAGGGAACTCGTCAGATTTCCCCATCAACTCCAAAAATGCAATGATGTCATCTTTCAGCTCCCACACTCGTTGTAACACTTTCCCCAAACTTAACCAGCGGACGCGAGAGTGGTACAGCAAGTCCTGATGATCCACATCAGTTTCCTCCAGGAACGCGATAAACTGACGGTGCTGAAGTCCCCTTGCTCGTATAAAGTTCACGAGTTTTACGACTGGATTCACGACATGATTAAGCTGCAATACAGACTTGCACAGGGATTCCTGATGGACGATGCAGTGAAGGAAAATAAGATCCTGGTCAGGGTTTTCCTCTTTCACTTTATCCGTGATTCTTCTCAGCAGCCCAACATTTTTGCCAGTTAAATTTGGCGATCCATCCGTTGTGACATTGACAAGTTTACTCCAAGGAAGCTTCATTCTTTCGATGACAGCAGACACCTGGTTATACAAGTCCTCTCCCCGCGTTGTTCCTTTCATTGACTCCATGGTCAAAAACTCCTCTGTTATTGTAAAACTGTCGTCAATGCCTCGGATAAAAATGAGGAGCTGAGCAGTGTCTTTTACGTCCGTACTTTCATCCAGTGCTAGTGAATATAACTCAAAGGAATCAGACTTTTGTTTAATTGGCTGACTATATTTTCATCAATCAGTTCCACACAGCGAGTCACAGTCCTGCGTGATAAACTGACATTTTCAAATTTGCTTTTGTTCTCCGGGCACAAGATATCTGCCGTCTGTACCATGCATTCTTTCACAAACTCGCCTTCAGATAAAGGCTTGCTAGCCTTTGCTATTTCGTATGAAACCAAAAAACTTGCCTTGGTAGCTGACTCTTGAATCGCAGTTTGTCGGTGAAAAATGTTTTGCTGAGTCTTTAAATTAGCCGCCAACCTCTGAGCCGTAGCCACCCGTTCTTGCGTTGACAGATTACTAGCGTAGTTCGCATGTTTCGTAGTAAAGTGACGGCTGATATTGTACTCCTTGAAAACCGAGACAGTTTCTCTGCATATCAGGCATACAGCCTTCGATTGGAATTCAGTGAAGAAGTATTTTCTTGTCCACTCCGTGTTAAAAACTCGGCACTCATTGTCAACTTTTCTTTTTCGTGATCCACTCATTTCACAGCAGGGAGAAATATAAACAAACCCTGTAACTGGCGCTACGGCCCACACATGCATTGCGAGATCATGCGCCATCTAGAGGGGAAATGGGGGCATTACAGGAGAAAGGTAAAATGTAATTTAATAATAATAATATTAGGACAAGTTCCGCGGGCCGGCTTAAAAAGCCCAAAGGGCCGTATACGGCCCGCGGGCCGTGGTTTGCCCATGCCTGACCTAGTCCAATCTCAACGAGGAGGAGTCAATCGGGTTAAGCATTTGAAGAAGATAATGTATGACCTAGTCCAATATCAACGAGGAGGAGTCAATCGGGTTAAACATTTGCCAATTTATGCAAAAGTGATGAATGAAGACCCAAAGGAGGTTTTGAGTTGGATGTCACCTTTTCGGGTTTATTACGGAAGAAAAGTCATGCATTATCCAACCGGTTAACTTCTTCTCAGGACGTTCCTATAGAACACTGTCCATCAAGCAACAAAAGACTGCCCTTCCAAAAGCACAGATTCTTGTTTCAGGTTGAACAAATTAACATCAGAAAAAAAGCACAAAAGGCTACACCAGTGGTTCCCAAACTTTTTTTCAGGGGACCCCCTTTTGGACTTGAGACTGTTTTCGCGACCCCCCGCCCCGCGCGACAGCACCCCCCCCCCCAACTTAGTGCATTAATGTTACTATGCATAATAATAATGTTCAAAATCATTATTATTATTATTGTTATTATTATTATCATTATTATTATGCAGTAGTAATCATCACCATTATTATTATTGTTATTTTTAATAATGTTATTATTACTATGTAATATAAATCTTCAGAGACAGCCATGTAAATATGCAAATATAGCCTTTTGGCTTAAGTTTTATTATAAAACAATAAAAAAATTATTCATGACAGTCAATGATAAACAGTACCCCCACAACCCATCCCAGAACATATAATATTTTTCACCTTGTAGCAATATATGTATATACCGGTATATTAAAAAATATATATATATATATATATATATATATATATATTTTTTTTTTTTAATATGCAAACTGGCCCATCTCTCCGCGACCCCCCTGACGGTGCTCCGCGACCCCCCGGGGGGTCGCGACCCCCAGTTTGGGAACCGCTGGGCTAACCAACGCTGTGCAGGCCGACAGAATCTATATGGATGTTTTAAACCCTCTATATATAGGGTAGACGATAACATGTTTGTCAGGGTGAGGAGTGGCCATCACAGAGTCTCACAAAAACATTTTGTGATACCAGGTGTATTGAAAAGAAGCTTAGAGTTGCAAAAATACAAAACTGAGTTTCAAATGACAAATAGCCCCACTCCAACACAAAAATGGATCTCCGTTTCTGACATGACCAATGTGACAAGACAAGAGGAAAAGCAACGCCCAAAGTCCAAAAGAGTTGTAAATATTGACCTGCGAATGCCTTACTCACATGAGGACAGATTGGAGGATTTGGAATCCATCAACCTGAACATTCGCTTTGACCCTATCCGGGATGGCTGCTGCCAATTTGCTGCTATTTCTGATCAATTGGCCACTATCGGAATTTTCCGTTCTGCAGAAACATTGAGTGGAGAAGTAGTTGCTGACCTAACATTTCATCTAAATGGAATGGATGGCACACCCCTTTCGGAGTAAGTTGAGGAAACATAGGAGGATTATTTACAGAGCATGGCACAACTAAAAAAATGATTTGCAATTGTTGGACTAATTATAGTTTTCAAGTTAGTCAGACTCCGAAATAAGGTTTTGCTATGTTTAACTACCGAAACAGAGTCTGGCCAGCAAACTTCCCCCTATCGTTGCCTCAAAAGCTATTTTCATAACACTACAACTAAGATTTTGGAGTTGCAAAAAGGTAGACGTATTTTTGTTGGAAACCCCGTGGATTTCGTTTCAGGGGTGGGGGCGGGGCAGTCTGGGCTGCGCTCGTGAGTGAGTGGATGTCAGTTTGGACAGAGGGAATCTCATTGTCGACATTGGTGCCAGATCTTGGTGATAACGAGCATGTTTGGGGGATTCGTCGAACATTTGTTTGGCTAAAAAGGTAAGTGTTTTTATTTTATTTTGTTTTCGAGATGAGGGATGTTAACGGCAAAGTGCACTGTACTATTTTAATGGAAATATTGTGTCCAACTACTTAAGTTAGCTTTGCTAGCTAGACTACTGATGTATGGAGTCAGTTTCCTGCCATAATTCAAACCTGAAAAAAAAAGTTTCAAAGGCTTGTAAGTCTGGGTTTGAAAACTCAACACCTTGTAAAAAAGGTTTTGCAACACTGAAAAAAGAGATTATAACCTGAAAAAAAATAAAAATAAAATTCAAACATCTGTAAACATGATCTTGTGTTCGATTTTATCTTCTTCATCATTTTCACCAACACATTTTCAAAGTTCAAACAATTTCACCAGCGCATTTGCAGAGTTTCAAATCTGGCACTGTTCTAACAGTGTATTTCATTGTTGCCCGGTTTTGAAACCTTGTAAATGGGATTCTGCAAACAGGTGTTCATACATTGAGAAATACGTTTTGAAAGGTTGAATATTTAGTTTTAAAAACTTGTAAAGGTGTACGTTTACGACATTGCAACGTATTTTTTCAGAACTGGCTTTTCAGCACTGACTTTTCAGAGATTTGACCACACAGGCGCAAGCTTTGAGTCACGTGAATATTGGCAGTGTTCTGACGCCACTCGTTTTGAAACTCCTGACAGTCGAATCTGAAAAAGAAAAAAACGTTCCTGGGGGCGGGACCATTTAGCTCTAAACCTATTGGTTGCTCTCGGCTGACGTACATTCCAATCACATGTGCCGTTCAACGGGCTGTGCGTGATTGACAGTGCTCTGCCGATGACACGAATAACAATCAACTTTCGCGGTTGATTTTGATTTCCATTTTCTGGAACCATGGCTGTTTCCCAAAGTGAAGGCTGCAGCCTTGCTAGGACGCGTCCTTGCTAGTCGCGTCCTATGGAGATGAGACTCTTTGTAGGGTGTTCGAATTCTCAGTGGTCCACTATATAGTGGACTTAAAATAGGGTACATACGATGTTCCCTACATGTTACTCCCGTATACCACAATGCAATGCGGTTGTATTTTTCCAGGGGAGAAGAAGAAGCTGAATAACCGCGAAAACGAATGCATTTAATGATGGAGTCTCCGGCTTGTGTTTAGAAATGTCAACAATTCATTTGGGATTTAACATTCAAAATTAATTTAAAAAAACTTGAACAAGGAAATGTAACATTCAACATCAATACAACCTCCAGCCCGGTTTGTTTAGATGATGTCGGCGCATCACGTCACACAAATACCAGGCGCATTTACTGACGCAAATGACGTTTAGAAATGTTAGGCGTAGTGTCCGAATTCTCGTTCCCTATTCCCTATATAGTGCACTATATCATGTACACTATATAGGGAATAGGGAACGATTTCGAACACAGCTTCTGGTTCCAGAAAATGGAAATCAAAATCAACCGCGAAAGTCGCTTGTTATTCGTGTCATCGGCAGAGCACTGTCAATCACGCACAGCCCGTTGAACGGCACATGTGATTGGAATGTACGTCAGCCGAGAGCAACCAATAGGTTTAGAGCTAAATGGTCCTGCCCCCAGGAACGTTTTTTTCTTTTTCAGATTCGACTGTCAGGAGTTTCAAAACGAGTGGCGTCAGAACACTGCCAATATTCACGTGACTCAAAGCTTGCGCCTGTGTGGTCAAATCTCTGAAAAGTCAGTGCTGAAAAGCCAGTTTTGAAAAAATACGTTGCAATGTCGTAAACGTACACCTTTACAAGTTTTTAAAACTAAATATTCAACCTTTCAAAACGTATTTCTCAATGTATGAACACCTGTTTGCAGAATCCCATTTACAAGGTTTCAAAACCGGGCAACAATGAAATACACTGTTAGAACAGTGCCAGATTTGAAACTCTGCAAATGCGCTGGTGAAATTGTTTGAACTTTGAAAATGTGTTAGTGAAAATGATGAAGAAGATAAAATAGAACACAAGATCATGTTTACAGATGTTTGAATTTTATTTTTATTTTTTTTCAGGTTATCTCTTTTTTCAGTGTTGCAAAACCTTTTTTACAAGGTGTTGAGTTTTCAAACCCAGACTTACAAGCCTTTGAAACTTTTTTTTTCAGGTTTGAATTATGGCAGGAAACTGACTCCATACTGATGGCCCCAAAAATAATTATTTCACGAACAGGAATAAATGGTCTAGCACTGAGGGCGTTTAAAACGTGATTTAGTGTGACTATGGCATAATGTATTTAGCAGAGAAAGGTTCCACTCGTGCGCTGTAAAAAGACGGGGGAAAGGTTTCGGTCGGGACTGTCAGTCATACAAGAAGCGTAGGGAACGTGTTTGACGGTGAGGCTCGCCACCGGAGCAGAGACTGTTAACAGGTTGTGTGTTTAAGTCGAGTTATAGTTTGCCACTGTGACGCTAAGAGTCAAGATTTTGACCGAGGTTAAGTGTGTGTCATGTTTGTAGCCTTGTCTCAACCCAAAGTGGCGGTCGCCGATGCAATTTTCCGTCTCGTAAACGGTCGTTGCCATTTGAAACGGTCGATGCCATTTCCGACCATGTCCGATTGCGTCCGCTCTCCGATCTTGAATTCCGAATGCTTTGTGAAACGGTCGATGCCATTTCCGACCATGTCCGATTGCGTCCGCTCTCCGATCTTGAATTCCGAATGCTTCGTGAACGGAATTAAAACATGGCGGACGTAGAGGAGCCAGGACCTGCAGCAGGTCACTTGGAGTCAGTTAAAAACAGCACAGGGTGGAATGTTTTTTTTCCGCTCAGTTGCCGTGAGTAATTATGAAACTAGTTAGCAACCATTTGAATTTAAGGGATGATATTTGAATAAAATAAACTTACATCTGTCAGCTATTCATCAATACAATTTAAGGATGATTACCTTAAGTACATTATTCACAGTTGGCCTTTGAATGTAAGATGCCAACAGCAACTGTCCCCGTAAAGACACCCATGATAAAAACTGATATGCTAGCTTATGATGTTCACCGTTATCAATGCTAATGGATAGGGATTCAAATGCCCTGTATGCCGAATAACACATTTAGAAAGGACAATATCACAAAAACAACATTGAGGGAAAAATTACCTATTCAAACTGCTAACCCAACTCACACACACGTATGAAATTGTTAGGGTGTTTGTGACAGTCTTTCGTTTGTTTACATCTACAGCCAGCTGTCATGGCAGAGCTTGGAAAGACCTGGGGCCTCATGTACTAAGGTTGCGTACGCACAAAAACGTGGCGTACGTCCTTTTCCACGCTCACGTTCAGATGTACAAAACGTGAAATGACCGTAAAAATGTGCGGTCCCCACGCCAGCTCCAGAGCTGTCGTACGCACGTTTCTACAGCTATTGTTCCTTTGGCGACACTTAGAGGTGATGCTGGGAAGCTGGGAAAAAAGGTGAAAACAATGACTCAGAGTGATTTGCACATCAGAGACACACTAATGAACAATTAACACACCTTGCAATTATATGGGTGGCTATAAAAGCATGCGCAATGGATGAAGAAAATTGTTTTAAAAATGGCTGCGTTAGGGTTGTTAGAGGACATCGCAAATGGTCCAATCCGAAGGGCGCTGGAGACGCCGGGGCCGACGGAGCAATCCGTGCCCTCTCCTTGCTTGTCTATTCAAAAATAAAAAATGTAAGTTAATAAACACGAGTCAAAGTCTTTAATATCCTGGCATCTTTACGCACGACTTATGTGTATTGCAAGCAGCCAATTGTATGACCAGTATAATTACAGCATTTATGACTTCAGCATATTTACCTTGGGGATGATCGGTGTCCCCTTCATGGGCTCCCACCACTCCGGTGAGAGCTGTGTCACCGATCAAAGCGGCCACTCTCAAATCGAAGGGGGAGAGTTCCCCCACTCCCGTCCCCCCACCTGTTGCGGTCACGCTTCGGCGGTGGGCAGAAACCCTCCGCTTCACCTCCACCTTGAGGTCTGACCACTTTTTTTTAATTTCAGAGTGTGTGCGCTGCTGAGACCCCACTGCATTGACGGCCTCGCAAACACGCTCCCACTCACTTCTCTTTTGTTTTGCATTTATCCCTGTTGACAGGGTTCCAATAGCATATGCTTGCGCATTTCTACCTCGTGGAGCAAAATCTCGAGCTCAGACTCCGTGAAGTTTCGTTTTTTGCCTCTGTTCATGGTGCCAGGTGATCGGATTAAGAGGTGAATCTCAGGTCCAGAGGCCTATTTAAATGAAATTGCATATTTAAATGAGGGCGTGGACAGGGAGGAGTTTGGCACCTCGGCATGTGCGCTCAATTCCACGTTGATCGAGATGTACAAAAGAAACGTGCTTGGATCCATGCGTTCGCACACTTTGATACATCTGAATTTATTTGTGCGTAAGACAATTTCTGGGTTTTGGCGTACGCCAAGTTTCAGTATGAAATCCACGCAAGTCTTAGTACATGAGGCCCCTGGGGTCTCATTTATAACCGTTGCGTACGCACAAAACGGGGCTGAAATTGGCGTACGTGACTTTCCACGCCAAGGTTGTGATCTATAAAAAACCAACTTGACGGGAAAATGTGCGCAGCCCTAAGCAAACTCTGACCCATGCGTACGCATGGTTTGGAGGAAAAGGAGAATTTGCGACACAGATGGTGTGGTGGTGAACTGAAGTCAGACCGAAGAATTGTAGAGTGAGAAGAACGATTATGTTTTATCATCGCCCTTCATAAATTTAATTTCAACCCGTATCATGCGTTAAATCTATGTAATCAGAATAATTTAAGTCAACTGCGTTATTTCTCAGTTATAACTCCAGAAACATCTCCATAGAATAGAAATAAAATAAAAAATCTCTATATTTAGTCCCGTCACTCCATACTGTCCACTGACGGCGCGACTGCATGGAATAAAGCATCCGTCCAACATGTGTCAATAACATAATATTTTTATGTGACACTGTAAACACATAATCAAATGTCAATTAAATCCCATGTGTGGAAAACCAAGCCACACTCCTCATCACAATCGTTGTCCGTTACTCTTGATGCTTTTCATGACAAATCAGGCATTAAAAGGGGTTATGTTCAAGAACATTTTACGTGGATGATTACAAACTGATTATCCAAGGTGTTCTCGGTCAGTCTTATTACCGTAACCCTATAAATGCAGAGGTGAGCGCCGTGGTTAATGCTGCACCATATGGCACTTCTGGCGGACCATGCAAATGACAGGTTTCGGAGGGAGATGGTCTTTAGGGACCATAACGATTTATTGGTAGGCTACATAAAAATATGTAACTTTATGTCAGACCACTTCTTTTTTAATTCTGGGACTGTGCGCTACTGCGCTCCTTGCTACTGACAGAGTTCACTGCTGCAGCAACATGTTGCCCCTCACTCTGCTTTTTGTTGTTGGCGATCCCAATCCCGTGACCGCCGAATAAAACTACTTTTCGGGCCTCCATCTCACCCACAAGTGTCTCCACTTCAACCTCCATGAAATTTCGCTTTTTTGCTTTTCTCAGTACTTCTGCCATTGTTTCCGACAAGACATAATACTTGCATCTGAGTCTGTTTTATATGCAGATCGAATTCATGAGGTCATTTGCATTGACCATTTATGGTTAAAAAGGGGCGTGTACAGGGCGGAATGTGAAGCTGATTCAGCTGCACACACTTGTAGGCAGTCTGTGATTTATAAAGCAAAGATTGCATACGGTGTGCGTACGCAGGGTTTTATAAATCTGAATATTTTTGGGCGCACGCAAAACTTGGCGTTTGGGCGTACGCACATTTTTAGTTACGATTCCACGCACAGTTTTATAAATGAGACCCCAGACCAGTTGGACAGGTGTCCACTGTAGTGAGCAAAATGTGGAGAAATCTACCAGCTGGCAGGCGAAAGGTTTGTGTATAAACTATTAAATGTAACTATCGAATATATATCCACCTTTTTCAAACCTTAATCACATTTGGTAATTCATTGGTTACATATGTCTGCTTACATGGGCATTTTTCATTGGTTACATATGTCTGCTTACATGGGCATTTTAGCTTCACAGTAAGATCAAGGTTTTCAACCTCCTTGGTAATATTAATATAAACAACAACCTTCTCCCCAAAACTTTCTGAGCTAGTATTAAAGTTACCATCCTGTATTTTGAATGCTTTCAACATAAAATTCTGTCCATGTCACAGTTATACATTGCTCTTTGCTATGTTTGGCTGATTAACAACAAGGAGCATCATAACTTTCAAATTGCACCCGCAGCCATCTGGCATATTTATATAGAATGTGCTTATGCAAAATATATTTCTATACTGTACCTTCCTAGGACTGGGAAGCAAAGGCCCAGCGCCAAAGAGAGGACATGGACACAGGACTGGCCGAGCCAAAAAGGTGTCCCACCTGCAACGTACAGTACTCCAGGGAGAAGGACTTGAAGTACCACCAAAAAAGTTGCCACCCGTGTGTATGTGATGAATGTAAAGTGACTTTTAGTCATGAGCAAAAACTAAAAAGGCATATTGCCAAAACTCACGGAGAGGGATTCAAATGCCCTGTATGCAAGAAAACCTTTGCGGAGAAGAGGAACCTCAAGAGACACCAAAAACTACACATAAAAAAAGTAAAATAGCAAAATAGTTGGCCATTAGATCACAATAAAAACATTTATTTTTCCTGCATTCCACTTTGCTGTTGTCTTCTTTATAATTGTACACTATGTTATGTGATTTTCATGGCTATGTACCAGTGTTTAGACCCCAAGGATAACAGGAGGGTTAAACACTTTCTCAAACAGGAATAAAAGTTTACCCCTGGCAGTAATAATCAATGTATATAGTATCAACACTCAAAATAGTAACATTCAATGTCTGATAATGATACCTCACAACACCTGACAGATTTAAACCACAGCGGTAAGCACACTTCACAGTGGGTTAAACGAGAACATGAAGTTACATGAGAGCGGGACACATTATAATCAACGGGACCTTTACGGTAGGGAGTGGGCTGTGCAGCGCACAGTAACGTGTGTGTGTGTGTGTGTGTGTGGCGGAGGCTTGCTCACGGCTCGACAGTCTCTCCTTATACCAGTGTGTGTCTCTCATTTCTTTGCACATGTCTTGTTTTTGATTTCATCACATGAGACCCTGACTTTTTGCT
Source organism: Gadus morhua (assembly GCF_902167405.1). Classification (NCBI taxonomy): domain Eukaryota; kingdom Metazoa; phylum Chordata; class Actinopteri; order Gadiformes; family Gadidae; genus Gadus; species Gadus morhua. Next base: position 847,909 of record NC_044056.1, on the reverse strand, counting down.
TGTATTCGTGTTGGCCTGTACAGCATTAGCCAGATTGTGGGTACGCTTTTGCCTTTTGTGAGGCACCTCCAAACTTAGTTTTGTTTCCTGCAGCTTTGTAGGCCTACCCTTTGAAACAGCTTGGCGGCAGCCATTTCCACATGCCCTTTTCCTATTGGGCTGAACCCTGATTTTTTTTCCTGAGCCTGTTTTCTGTAGCTCATTTGTGCCAAAGTTATGAAGTGCTGCTATGAGATTTGATTGCATTGTTGTGGGTCCAGTTAAACTTGTGACTCGTTTTGAGAATTTGATGATAGCTCTTGCCAGATTTGTGTCGTTGGTTGAATGGAGTTTCTGTGTGATCTGCTCAAAAGACTTGTGTAGTAGATTTGATGCTGATTCAACAGCTGGGTCAGTTTCTATGTGTGCTTCCTGTCCTTCGTAGGCCTGCCCCTCAATATCTCTGGTTTCTGTGCACAGCTCAAAATCATCATCTGCATGTGCAACAGCTGGTGCCTCTGTAGTAGTTTGAGTACCCATGCATGAGGCAGTTCGCAAATTGCTGTAGAATGACAGTGGCAGTGTTTCCCCAATGGCAATCTTAGCTAGTTTCTGTCTTTCTACCGAATCTGTGACAGAAACAAAATTGGGGCAATGAGCTTTCTTTGCTGCCCATAACACATACTGGTGCTTGCAGGGACTGCCATCCTTTCCAACTGCACAGCTGCACACTCCAACGGTCATGTCCACGGTGTTGCTGTACAAACAACAAGAGTAAAAGGAGTTGTAAACAAATGTGTAAATTGTATGAAAAAAGGGAGATTCCAAGGCACTCTCATACAAAATTAAAAGGCCTTAATTCTATTGTCTTGGTTACAATAACCTATTAAAAGACCCCAACGCATTTCATCAGGGAGTCAAACAGTTCACACAAGAAGGAAGAGGGTTTTTAAAAAATGTCCACCAATCAGAAACTTCCACATTACAGATGAGGTGTGCTTCTCAGGTAACAAGTGTCATACAAAAAAACTCCACCATGTGTCATCCTTACTAAAAAAGAAGAAGAAGAGACCTTCTTTTCTTCTGTTTTGTTTGTCAATATGAGATCCTGAATTAAGCAATGTTTGAGTTTATATCTCATTGTTTTTGCTAAGGATGACACATGGTGGAGGTTTTTTTGTATGACACCTCTTACCTGAGAAGCACACGTGTTGGGATCTTTAAATAGGTTAAAAATAATAGTACCTTTGCTCTGGGCTGGATCCACTTGCAATTGTGAAGACGTTGTTGTCAAACTGTTGTACAGATGAGAGGTAGGTGCTCTGTTGTTCAGGTGTTGGGGTTGGGAATCCTGTTGCACCATCTTTGCCCTTTCCCATGAAGCGATGTCGATAATGGCCATCAAAGCTTCCATCTGCTAGGAATAGCAACTTGGTTTTGTAGTGGTCTTCTAGGTCTGTTGTTATCCTGTCTAAAAGGCCCACTACATTGTATTCCTTCACTCTCCTTAAAATGGTGTCTTTCAGGACAAGAAACTGGGCCTCCACGAAATTGTTTGTGTGGTTTCCTCTTACTGGCAGGTGAGTACGGAAGCAAAGTGCAAATGCCTCCTTCTTCTCGCAGAGGTTGGACACATAACTTGTCAAATTTGCATACTGTTTTATGTTGTGGTTTTTGTCATGAAGCCACCTCCATACTTGTTGTAGTACATGAAATGCACAGAGCAGAAGGGTGGCGCCTGGCCATGTTTGGGTAAGAGCGTTGCGTTCTTCATCACAGTTATCAGTTAATATGACAGCAGGTCCTTCATCAGGTCCATGCCCGTAAAAGGCTTGGGGGGGCAGAATTGACTTCAGTGTCTGGAAACCCTGACATAAAGTGCTTTGTTTTTCGTCACTTGTTATCAGGATGCCCAATGGTAATGCACCGGCCACATGGTGTGTGCATAACATGAAGACTTTTAAGTTGTGTTCTTCTGTATTGGAAGTGGCATCTATGAAAACAAGTTCTCCTGATTGCTGTACTTCTTTATGCACCCTCTTCATCAACGGTGTCACAAGTGCAATTATGTGTGGTTGACTGTCCCCCTCATAAAGCTGGTAGCTGGTGCTGGCCTCGGGATTCTCTTCTTCATATGACTTAAGTCTTTCCACGAGTTTGGCAAACATCTGTTTGTCTTTCCCCCCATACTTGTCCTTTGTGAACTGACTGTACAGATGACTGAAATCCCTTCTCCTGGGTGTTATGGAGCGATCTGCTTTTCTTTGGTGGTAGGTGATGTCATCTTCACAGTCACATCTGATGTCTTTTAGGAACTGTTGTCTAGCTGTCGATGGAGTATGGCCTGATTCAAAAAGATTGTTCACTTTGGCGATAGTTTCTTCAGACAGATCTTTGAAGTTAGAAGCCTCCAACGTGCAGACTGAATGGTTGTGCTCCCAGTGGATGTCAATTGTGGTGCAACCTTCTGTCGATATCTTCAGGACCAACTGGAAGGGACCGTTTGTGTTCTTCACCCTGGCTGTTGGATTTGTGGCTAGGTTGCGCTGAGGGTCTTTGCTTGGGGACCATTTTCTTGTATTGTGCTGGCATCTGTAGTCATTTTGCACAAAATAACCGGACGTCTGGCTCTTGATAGTTTTCAGCCTCATGCAGGTGTTGTTAATGGCATCGTACTCGGCTAACCAGTCCTTATAGTTGTATTTGGTCAGGTCAGTTGTTGATATCCTTGCCCGAAACTGTGTTGAAGTGCCACGAAGAGATGAGATGTTGTAGGTGTAATTATCGGGCAAAGTGTCAAGCAAAGTTTCTTTATCCAAGCAGTTGCTGTCATATAGTTCCTCCAAGCCGTCCACCTCACTTATGGCTGATTTGATGAGTTGTGCATATGGTGAGGTAGAGTCTTGTTCACTTTCACCTGGCACCTGAGCAGAAATAATAATAAAGCTATTAGTCATTTATATTTAAAAACAAGCAGGCTTTAACCAAATTTTTTTCACCATGCAGTTCTGACTCATTGTACCAAGACATATTACAATCTACACCAGTGGTGTGTGGCTGGTAGTCTGTCAAACAGGGGAGGCTGGTCAAAAACAATATGGCAGATTACAAAGAAAATGAGCAAAAAAATATTTCAATTTTGACATTTGCAACACATTTGTGTGAAAGTTTATGTTTCTAACAGGTAAATTGTTCTTAATGACAATCATTTGAATGCAGCTCTTTTGTAAGAAATACTTCAGCAGAGTTTTCTAGAATAACCAGACCTGTGGTGGGGAGTCTAACATAGAGCTGGGTGCGTGCCACTGTCACACATTTACACTGTGCAGAATTATTAGGCAAACATGTTTTTTGACCATATGGTCTTTTTTATGCATATTTTCCAACAGCAATCTATATGAACATGAAAACCTATTGGATTTAAGCATTCCACATCATGCATATTTGTATAATAAGATGGGGTGTGGTCAAAGGAGCCATGACAGCTGGCTGTAGATGTAAACAAACGAAAGACTGTCACAAACACCCTGACAATTTCATACGTGTGTGTGAGTTGGGTTAGCAGTTTGAATAGGTAATTTTTCCCTCAATGTTGTTTTTGTGATATTGTCCTTTCTAAATGTGTTATTCGGCATACAGGGCATTTGAATCCCTATCCATTAGCATTGATAACGGTGAACATCATAAGCTAGCATATCAGTTTTTATCATGGGTGTCTTTACGGGGACAGTTGCTGTTGGCATCTTACATTCAAAGGCCAACTGTGAATAATGTACTTAAGGTAATCATCCTTAAATTGTATTGATGAATAGCTGACAGATGTAAGTTTATTTTATTCAAATATCATCCCTTAAATTCAAATGGTTGCTAACTAGTTTCATAATTACTCACGGCAACTGAGCGGAAAAAAACATTCCACCCTGTGCTGTTTTTAACTGACTCCAAGTGACCTGCTGCAGGTCCTGGCTCCTCTACGTCCGCCATGTTTTAATTCCGTTCACGAAGCATTCGGAATTCAAGATCGGAGAGCGGACACAATCGGACATGGTCGGAAATGGCATCGACCGTTTCACGAAGCATTCGGAATTAAAGATCGGAGAGCGGACGCAATCGGACATGGTCGGAAATGGCATCGACCGTTTCAAATGGCAACGACCGTTTACGAGACGGAAAACTGCGTCGCCGATAGCAATTACCGCTAAATGTAAAGCTAGTCATTTTCTGTCTGGGCTAAAACCATAGATGGTATATAAAATGCTAAAACGAGGGTAATAAATGTTCATAGCTATGTATGGTTAAGACATGGTGGTGACGATAAATTGTGTGAAGCATTGTGTATTGACAGACTAGCTAATCCCAGCTAGCATGCTAATGCTATAGCGGGAATTTCCTCACCGTCATGAAGGTAGAAGTTGACTATTTTGAAAAGAGACTGCCATAGCCCGCCTTTTAAATGCTTCATACGTGTGTGTGAGTTGGGTTAGCAGTTTGAATAGGTAATTTTTCCCTCAATGTTGTTTTTGTGATATTGTCCTTTCTAAATGTGTTATTCGGCATACAGGGCATTTGAATCCCTATCCATTAGCATTGATAACGGTGAACATCATAAGCTAGCATATCAGTTTTTATCATGGGTGTCTTTACGGGGACAGTTGCTGTTGGCATCTTACATTCAAAGGCCAACTGTGAATAATGTACTTAAGGTAATCATCCTTAAATTGTATTGATGAATAGCTGACAGATGTAAGTTTATTTTATTCAAATATCATCCCTTAAATTCAAATGGTTGCTAACTAGTTTCATAATTACTCACGGCAACTGAGCGGAAAAAAACATTCCACCCTGTGCTGTTTTTAACTGACTCCAAGTGACCTGCTGCAGGTCCTGGCTCCTCTACGTCCGCCATGTTTTAATTCCGTTCACGAAGCATTCGGAATTCAAGATCGGAGAGCGGACACAATCGGACATGGTCGGAAATGGCATCGACCGTTTCACGAAGCATTCGGAATTAAAGATCGGAGAGCGGACGCAATCGGACATGGTCGGAAATGGCATCGACCGTTTCAAATGGCAACGACCGTTTACGAGACGGAAAACTGCGTCGCCGATAGCAATTACCGCTAAATGTAAAGCTAGTCATTTTCTGTCTGGGCTAAAACCATAGATGGTATATAAAATGCTAAAACGAGGGTAATAAATGTTCATAGCTATGTATGGTTAAGACATGGTGGTGACGATAAATTGTGTGAAGCATTGTGTATTGACAGACTAGCTAATCCCAGCTAGCATGCTAATGCTATAGCGGGAATTTCCTCACCGTCATGAAGGTAGAAGTTGACTATTTTGAAAAGAGACTGCCATAGCCCGCCTTTTAAATGCTTTTATTATAATGTTAATGTTAATATTGTGAAATATTACAGCAAATAAGCTGTTTTAGTTTGCCACTGTGACATTAAGAGACATTGCATTTGACCTTGGTTTATAGGTTAAGCGTGTGTGTGTGTGTGTGGCCCCCCAGTGCCCTAGATGGCAGGCCGTGATTAAGCACATGTGTCGCCTCCCCATTGCCGAATGGCGGGCGCTGCTAGCAATGTCTCTGCAAAATGTAAAGCTAGTCACTTTCTGTGTGGGCTAAAACCATAGATAGTATATAAAATACTAAAACGAGTGTTATACATGTTCATAGCTATATATGGTTAAGACATGGTGGTGACAATAAATTGTGTGAAGCATTGTGTATTGACAGACGAGCTAAGCTAATCCCCGCTAGCATGCCATAGCCGTAGGCCGGGTATTTCCTCCCACTTGTTCAAAATGTTTTGTGATGGTACCAGAGTCCGTGTTTTAATGCTTTTATTATGTCTGAGAATACTGGAAGTATTACAGTAATTGGCTGTGGGTTACAGAAGTAATACTAAGTTAATTCAGTTAAGTATTAGTTAATACAATGATTCATTCTGAAGTAATGGTGTATTACTGAACTGTCATTTTCGTGTTTGATGTAATTCGAGTTTTTGCATTACTTACCTGCAGTGCACTTAAAGGGGTGATTCTACACTAAACAGACAGTGTTTCCATAGCTAATGTTACTTGCCAATACTTACCCGTAGGCCCTGTTGAGCAAAGTTTACATGTATTTGAGTACTTGCATGGGTATTTAGACAATGTAAAGTGATATAATACAGAGTATGGTACTAAGGATAGCTTGTGGAGGATATGTCTATGTGCAGTGTAGCCTTATACGATTTATGTGTATTATAAGGTGTATGGAGTATGTTTAAAATAGGGGTGGGGGGGAAAAAAACAATTGTGAATTATTGTCTCTGCAGTTAAATGTTTTTAGTGAAACTAAATATTTCCATATCTTGTGTTTCAGGGGAGGATCACATGCAGTGCAAATTTTGCAAATTCTCAAGCTCCAGTCAAGAGGCTCTTCTGAAGCACTGCCGACTTCGTCACGGAACAGGTGCGCACTGGCCCTGTGTTCACACAGACTGTGTGTGTGTATTTAAAACACTTGGTGCATTAAAGTTGCACCTCTCAAGATCACACAGAACTGTGAGAATCCAGGAAAATTCCACATTTCAATTTGAATTGTGTGATTTTAAAGAGATTTGCAGTGAAAAAGCTTTTTGGAACCACCTCGGGCATCATATAAAGCAACGAGAAACTGTACCATGTCCCATTCTAAGATGCAACTTTAAAACAAACACTTGCTCAACCTTCAGTTCTCACAGAAGTCGAATCCATAAGAATTGTACGCTTAGGGATTTTCGATCAATAGCAAGAGCCGATACTGAAGATGTTGGAAATGATGGCGAACAATCTGATGGTGAAACTGGGACTGCATTGGACAATAGTCTGAGACCAACAGAGGTTGAAGAGATTCCGGAAGATGTGGATAGTGAGACACTTCAGCATAAATTGGCCTCTCTTTTTCTATGTATGCAAACTGTTTTACATGTGTCAAGGAGTTCAACACAAAAGATTGTAGAGGATTTGCATAACCTGCTGTCTTTTTCTAACATTCATACTCTCAACAGTGTGAAAGATATCCTTTCAAAGCATAACATTGAAGTAAATGATTCTGTTCTGCAAGAAATTTCTAATGCTATAGTTCAAACTAATCCACTCCTTCTAACAACATCAGAGAAAGGTTTGCTATCTACAGATTACAGAAGGAATTCATATTTCAAGGAAAATTTTTGTGTTATAGAACCCATAGAATATCTTTATAACAGAGATCATAAAAATGCTTTTGTTTATGTTCCTGTCACTAAGGTACTTGAGACTTTACTAGGAAGGGCAGATTTTGGACCAAATTGTATTTGATCAAGAAAGTTTATCCGGACACTTTAAGTCTTTTCAAGACGGCATGTATTACAAGGACAATAAGTTACTGGGACAGCAAAACATATGCATAAGTTTGGCATTGTATATCGATGATTTAGAAATTTGCAACCCTCTGGGTACATCTAGAAAACTTCATAAAATAACTGCAGTATATTGGGTTGTTCTAAATTTACCAGCCAAATACCGTTCAAGTCTCACTTCAATACAATTAGCTCTCTTTGGTAAAAGTGAGGATGTCAAACGACATGGTTATGAAAAGTTTCTAGAGCCATTGATCAAAGATATACAGTGTCTAGAACAAGAAGGAATCTTTGTTGAAATTTTAGGTCAGTTTGTTAAGGGTGCAATATTTTGTGTGTCTGCAGATAACCTTGGAGCACATAGTCTTGCAGGCTTCTATGAAAGTTTTAATGTTGAAAAGTTCTGTCGGTTTTGTTTGATAAGTCGGGACAAAATTGCAACCACTGAAGTGAATGATTTTCAATTGAGGGATATTGATGAACATGACACCTTTTTGGAAGAGCTTAGGCAAAATGACAACCTCCAAAGCATTAATGGGGTGAAACGGGAATGTGTTCTGAGCAAACATCTGGCGTTCTTTCATCCAGTCACTGGATTTCCTCCAGATGTCTTGCATGACCTTTTTGAAGGTGTCATACCTGTCGAATTGTCTTTGTGTTTAAAAAAGCTGATCTCAAGACGCTTCTTTACATTTGATGCATTAAACGACTGCATTAAATCATTCCCATACAAGGACTCGGACAAAGTTAACAAACCACAAAAAATTCCAAGAGCGAGCTTTGTTAAAGGAACTGTTGGTGGTAACGGACATGAAAATTGGACTCTAATGCGCCTACTTCCTTTGATAATTGGATGTAAGATACCAGAACAGGAGCCTGCATGGGAGATTTTAATGGACCTTAAGGAAATTGTTGACATTGTTGTGTCTCACAGACTCTCAGAGGAAGCATTGTGTTATTTATCCTGTAAACTACTGGATCATCGCAAGTTGCTCACAACTACCTTTCCGGACTTCAGATTGAGGCCAAAACATCACTTCATAGACCACTACCCACATCTCATTCGCTGCTATGGGCCTTTAACGGAGTTGTGGACGATGAGGTTCGAAGCTAAGCATAGCTTCTTTAAAGAAGTTATCCACGACACTCACAATTGGAAAAATGTGCTGCTCACTCTTTCCTCAAAGCACCAGCAAATGATGGCCTACCATCTGGATAATGAGAACCTTTTCAAGACAAAACTGTATGTTGAAAAGGTGAAAGTCATCAGGGTCTCCGAATTGGATCCACTACTAAAGTGTGCAATACAAAAGAAGTACCCACATCTAGTCAGTGTGTCTCTGTCCAAATCTGTTCACCTGCATGGAACACAGTATGCGGAGGGCATGATTTTAGCTGCTGGGCAGTGCAGTGGCCTCCCAGAATTCCATAAGATTGTGACTGTTCTTGTCAACTCCAATGATGTGACATTCATTTGTAAATTACTTTCATCCTGGTACATTGAACATCTAAGGTCTTACGAGCTTGTTGAACCCCACTGTGCAGAATTAGTGGCCCTTGATCCAGATGTGCTGACAGATTACCGCCCTCTTACAGCGTACAAAGTTGGTGGAAAGCTGAAGGTCACTACAAGATCATTCATTCTCCATTAAAGAAGCCAAAAATGGTATGCTTTTTGTTTACACTAAAATGGTCTATTCAATAATGATTTTATTAAGGATTTATCAAGTAAATGTTCTAACCCAAGTTTTACATATATTTTCCACCTCTTTTCTCTTTCAGACTTTGTTACTTCGGGTCGTTGTCTCTTCCAAAAATGCCAGAAGAATCCAGCTTTTCGAAGTACCGGAATCTGTGAACAATCTGATCGAAATACTAAGAGAGAGACTCGAACTTGAAAGTGACTTCTCACTACAGTTTGAGGACCCAGAGTTTGGAAATGCACTATGCAACTTGACATCAATGTCTGAGTTACCAGCTGAGCGTGCAGTCTTGCATATTGTCTGGGACAGTGATTCATCTGTTAACCAGTCCTCTATTGCTTCAGTCTCCTCTCTGGATACAGCCAGTGTTCACTCTGAAGATTTCCAGGATAGGTCTCCAGATGATATCCAGAGCAATTTAAGGCATGTTGCTAAGTGGCCCATTCCGTTTATTATCCCTAAGTTTAAACAGGATGTTGAACTGAAATTGCGTAAAGGCAATGCAACATATGAAAAGTCCAACAAGGGCTTTGATTTGACAAGAGACATAAAAATGGAAATCTTGGATAAATCGCAGAGGCGATTATTGAAATCAAAAGCTACCCTGAGAAAGTTGAAATTGAATCGGTTGCCTCTTCACTGGTTCTCAAGTATCCGTGCCTGAAGGAGCCAGGTAGCATCACAGGCTACGATGGTTGGAAAACAAGCATCAAGTATAAGCTCGGAAACTTCAGGTCAAAGCTGCGCGAGGCGGGCTGTAATGAAGTGGATGTTAACAGGAAAAGAAAAGCAGGAGATGAGGATGACACTCCATTCACCCTGAAAAGGCCCAAACGTGGAGAGGTCAACCATGTTCCAGATTATCCACAACACCATGACGATTCTACTCTTGAAGGGGAAAGAGTTGCTCTGGTCGATGAAACAAAAAAGAAAAAAAGAACACGACATTGATACGGCAGAAGATGGAGCTGAGATTTCCCCTTAGGCGGAGAGAGGTAGTAGAGGTGCAGCCTATGGTATCCGAGGTCCAGCAGAGATGGCCTGCACTGTTTTCCTGTGAAGAGGTAAGGCTGTAATTTATTAAGTAACTGTCTTATTAATATGTTCATTGCATTGTATTTAATAGGTGAAGGAGCGTATTACATTGATACATATATTGACACACTCTACTATTCCCTGCATTACCACTCCAATACATGCTCCTCCAACACAACTATACCACTATACCATCAGTCCTGAAATTTGAAGTCAAAACCTCACATTGTGATTAAAGTTAAACTACATTGTTCCGCAGATTGTTTTTCAGATATCTGAAGAATTTCGTCGAATCACCAGCAAAGACCTCCTGGAGACTTTCAATGCGTCCCTTGACAAATATGTTCCTCGCCTGCTCAGACTGTACCGGACAAGAAAGGGAGCTCTTGGTCAGCAAATGGAAGACATCCTGGATAAGCTTGATGAACAGGTGAGTGATGGACAGTAAAATGGATGTTATGAGTCATTGCTTTATGTTCTTGGTTTTTTACATTTGATAATTCTAACAGTATTTTTAATTTGCAACACTAGAAAATGAACTAGTCCGAAGGCTTGCTGTGTTTTTATTTCTTTCTTTTTTTTCTTTTTTAAAGCGTGCGGCTGATCAGACCTGCACTTTATCCTCCATTACTAAAAATAATTTCTGATTTTGCAATTTGTATAAATCCACTATGGCACTTATGTGCCATATGCTTATATTTTCCACTGTATACTCTTTAGACATCAGACATTCTGTCTCACCGAAAGACTGCAGCACTGAGATGCCTCCCTGTTTTTGTCCGGTATGACACAACCAAGTTTTTCCTGCAGCCTTTGGTAAGTAAGAGCAACAATAGGAAATGGACATGTTCTGACTTCAATTAATCGTTGTCAAAAGTGTTTGATTCATAATATCGTCTGGAGGCGCACACAGCTTTTGGCCATGATAATATGTATCATTTGATATAGATATCTATGTATTATATGATATTATTTAGATATAGAGCTCCAGGACTGTAACGCAAGAGTTGTACACTTCCTTGTTATTTGGATAACCGTTCTGCTGTTGGTGTGATGGCGCATAACACGTCGGACTCTCGTCTCTGGTATTTCTACAATGAGACTCGTAGTGGGGGTTATCTCAGCCATGGTTGAGAATGAATTGGGGGAAAGGAACTTTGGCTTTGACTCCCTGAAGTAGGTATGAACCACGACATGGAGGAGAAAGGGATTGTTGGCCGCGAATGTCTCCCGCTTTAGCCCTGCTTCCCGCTGCCGAGGGACCACCGCCTCGGCGCTGCAGGAGGCGGTGATAAGCGCTGACCGCTGCCGAGGCGGTGGTCCCTCGGCAGCGAGGCTCCGGCGGGAGACTACCGCGGCCAACAATCCCTTTCTCCTCCATGTCGTGGTTCATACCTACTTCAGGGAGTCAAAGCCAAAGTTCCTTTCCCCCAATTCATTCTCAACCATGGCTGAGATAACTACGAGTCTCGTTGTGGAAATACCAGAGACGAGAGTCCGACGTGTTATGTGTCATAACACCAACAGCAGAACGATTCCTCCATGTTGTGGTTCAGTCTACTTCAGATTGATTTGGACGTGGAAGAACCAGAGACGTCGGAGAACCCGACGCCGTCGTTTGAGATTCATAATAGCCTATCGTCTGGAGGCTCACACAGCTTTTGGCCGTGATAATATATATTATATATTATATCATATAGATATCTATGTATAATATGGGTTTCTAAGAGCCATTGCGATACATCCACTGTAAACGGAGCGCATTGTACCGTGGCTACAAGCTGCTCAGGGCCAGGTGATAATATATTATATGATATAGATATCTATGTATAATATGGGTTTCTACGAGCCATTGCGATACATCCACCGTAAACAGAGCGCATGGCTACAAGCTGCTCAGGGCCACACCCCTACCCCCCTCCTTGACCTGCTTTGACACGCCCACCGAAACAGCGCATTTGGGGGAAGCTCAATGTGCGACTGGCTCGGAGTGGCTGTAACTGCACCACGGCTGAATTTCGGGGACGTCTTTGAATACTGTGTTTGTGGCCCACTAATACCTATATTAAAGCATCCATAAAATAGCATGGCATGGGATCTTTAAGGGTTAAAAAATATTTTTTGGAACATTTTTAAAAAATCCATATCAGTCGGGGCCTAATTACATCCTTTTGTTTGACTTAGCTCTCAATCATGCATCTGTTACTTTTCCTCAGGAAACTGACCCTGACGAAAGAGTGCTCAGAGGCGTGTCTGTGGGCCTGCTTGCTGTCCGTGAAGAAGATGATCCTGCTGTTTCACCAAACGTGCGGGACTGGGCTGTTGTGTTGGAAGGTTCCATCGTGCTACATGACCTGCCAGACCTCGGCACTGCCTTTGCATACCTCTTTGGCCTACTGTATGCAATGAGGTACACCTTTGAAGCAATTCAGACCATCTTTTTCGAACTTGGCTCTCAGTGCTCCCAGCGCACAAGGTCTCTAAAAACAAAGCTTTTGCTGTGACTCTTAATGTGGACGCCAACCTTTGTTTTATGCCTGTTCTAGTGCAATGTGGTTGGTGCTTGTAAATATTCACAGCCAGTGATTTAAAACTTGCAAGTCCTCACGGAAAACTTTAAATAATATATTTTTATTTTCAAAATTGTTTCAGGCACCAGTTTGCAAGAGGTGCATATACCCACTGTAAACTGTTCAAGTTTGTGATTGCTTTCGTAACAGCTCCGTGTCTGTACACGCTTGCATGTGTTCTCATTTTAAGCATGCCGTTCTCCTCTGCCTGTGATATAGAATGATAGAATAGATGTGTGGAATAGATGTGTGGGATTATCAGTTGCCAGTCCACAAAGCTCTGGATTCTCATTGGTTTTATAAAGTCAAGTTCCTTGATTTAATGTGCTACAATGTTTCATGTTCCATGGTGGTGTTGAACATGTTTCTGAACAAGATAAATACAAAGTTTTCAGATACCTTTTGATGTGTGCTATTTATTCATTTAGCATTTCTTAAATACAATTACAGCAACATTAATATTTACTTAAGTAACACGAATATCTGAGTTTGTTGAAGGTAAAAATACATTGAATTGAAGCATGGATTTTATTGTTGGTCCAACATAAATATCATAATTAGGTGAACAAGATCGAGTTGGCATAACTCGTATATAAACTCGGAAATCTTAGTTAAGTCAACAACAGCAGTCAAAGTTTCAACGAGAATTTCTGAGTTTGTTGAAGGGTAAAAATACATCGAATTGAAGCATGGATTTTATTGTTGGTCCAACATAAATATCATAATTGGGTGTACAAGATCGAGTTGGCATAACTCGTATATAAACTCGGAAATCTTAGTTAAGTCAACAACATTAGTCAAAGTTTCAACGAGAATTTCTGAGTTTGTTGAAGGTAAAAATACATGGAATTTAAGCATGGATTTTATTGTTGGTCCGACGTAAATATCACAATTAGGTGAACAAGAGGATCTAAGTTGGCATAACTCATATGTCAACTTGTATTTCTTAGTCAAGTCAACAATAGTAGTCCAAAGTTGAGAGAACTCAAAAATGTGGTTGCATCAGGTTGCCTTGATAATTTGCGTTTTCTCAACTTTATTTTTTTTGCAGTGCACATACGGTGACCACCTAACTCTCCAAAGAGCATTACAGATATATTAAATGTTCAGTTCCTTATTGTGTCGACTCTTGGTTTGGATAACACCTCTGTAATATCACCGTCTGGTACACTGGAAAAAGGGTTTTAAGCCGTACTTCATCTGATTATTATTTTGTAATTCAATTCAAATAAACATTTTTTGTTTTATTTTTAAAATAACTTTTTTTTATTTCAAAATACTGTGAAATATAGATATTTTTAATTAGGAGCTCAATTAAGAAATATCCATTTTGACAAATGTAAAATTTTAAGGTTGTGTATTCAACTGATTAATAATTTTGTCATTCAATCCAAATATTTTTTTTTGTTTTCTTCCTAAAACAGTTATATTTGATTAGGAGCTCAATTTAGAAATATTTGTTCAGACAAATGTACAATTTCAAGGTTACGTACAAGCCTGCGCATGCGCATTAAATACAAAGACGCTTACGACTACTGGACCAAACCGCAGTGTTGCCAACTTAAAAAAAACAACAACTTTTGTCGCTATATTTAGCTACTTTTCAGACCCCTTTGGCGACTTTTTTTCAAAACAGCGACAAGCGACAAATCTAGCTTATTTTTCAGCTGCTATTGGTGACTTTTGGCGACTTTTTGAGGTGAAAGCACTAGCCTTGACCAGAGTGACGATGACTCACTGGTTCTGTGAGCTAGGACTGTCTGTCTGTGTCTGGAGGGAGGTCTGGAGTAGGTCTAACTCTGCCATTTAGATTGTTAATATATATTGTAAATTGTGTGGCGGCAGTAGCTCAGGTGGTAGAGCGGGTTGGCTGATAACCTGAAGGTTGTTGGTTCGATCCCCGGCTTCACCAAGAAGAGTATCGAGATGTCTTAGAAAAAGCACCTAACCCTGACTGATGTCGCGATGCGATGTCGAATCCAGACAGAAGCGCCCTAAGGCCATGAAGCGGTGAGAGCCGAGCGGGAAAAATTGATGATGATGTATACAAAAATATGTTATGTTTAAAAATGTTCATGTTTAAATGAGAAACAATTGTTTGATTAAATTGTATTCTTTTTGATTGGATAAAACAAATTATTTCTGATAGATATTTCTTAAATGAGAAACAATTGTTGGAGTGATTCAATATTTTTTTGTTTAGGATTTAACATACGATTTAAATTTATTAACTTCATTCAAAGAATAGAATTATACTTGGTGCCAAGTTGTATTATTTTGTTTTTATGAACATAGGAAATATTGTTTGAGGCAAGCTATATATTTGTCATTGGCTCAAGTTATGTAACATAGATGTGAACCATTACCCTTGTTTTTTTTAATTGGTTCAACAGAAGGCTTTTTCCAGTGTACTTACTCTGAAAGCTTGCCTCTTTTGGTTCTTCTACATTTAGCTGAAGAACAGGGAGAACATTATGTGAGTTTAGATGGACCTACTCTCCCTTACATTCAAGCAATTCAGGAAGCAGAGATACAGAGTGTCTCAATCTGTCCCTCTGTCTGATACTGAACCTGCCTTTCTGTCTGATGCCGAACCTGCCTCTTTCTGTGCTGAACCTGTCTCTATGTCTACAGATGAACATTATGTCTGATGAACCTGAATCTCTGTCTCGACTTGAATCTGTATTTCTACCTGATGCTGATGTTTGGCCTATGGCTAACCTTTTGGTTGACATTGTAGGGGATGCCGGAAATGAGCCGGGAGTTCAATACCTGCCAACAGAGATCTTATCGAGAATAATTTAATTTTCTCTCAACCAGATATGTTAATGCTTAGGACGTTCAATCAAGTCTCAAACTTTTTCCGTGAACTACGTATACCATTCCACCCCGTCTGTATATAAGAGAAGCACTTAGAACTGTGTGAGCCTAGAACTGGATAAAGAAAATGACTGTTCAATTAGTATTATGAAGCTCTACAAGGCCGCTGGACGCAGCTTGGTCTTAGCATGCATTTGTAAGACTTGTTTAGTAAGACCAGCTGCTGGATGAGGGCGTGGATTATTCTCAGGCATGTAGCCTTAGGGCAGCTATTAATTAAGGAATTATACTGGAAAAAGTAGGCTTAATGTCAATGTTATGTTAACGTTTTTTTGTTTTAAGTTCCAATTAGAGTTCACTCTCTTCAGGCTTATTTCCCCTTTTTTACATTTGTAAAGAAGTGACAGCTACTTTTCATTTGACTTTGAACGTTTCCTCCAGCCTAAGTTCCATTTTGATAACTTTGCACTATTAGAGTTCAATCTCTTCAAGTTTATTTCCCCTTTTTTACATTTGTCAACATTTGTCAAATTAGATCAGACCCTATCTCTCCCAGTACCCAGCCCAACTTCTCGTTCAGACCATGGTCTTGTCAAAACTCGACTACTGCAACTCCGTACTGACTGGCCTCCCAGCATGTTCCATCAAACCACTCCAGATGATACAGAACGCAGCAACCCGCCTCATCTTCTCCCAACCAAAGAGGGCACATGTAACACCTCTCCTGGTCTCACTGCACTGGCTCCCCATTGAAGCCAGGATTAAATTCAAATCCTTGACCCTGGCCTACAGGGTTCTCGCAGGGTCCGCGCCATCCTATCTCAGCGAGCTTATACAGCCCTACACCCCTGCCAGACCCCTGTGCTCGTCCCAGGAACGTCTCCTACGCCGCGCCAACACCACCACAAAGTCCCAGGCGAGACTGTTTTCCTTCCTGTTGCCACAATGGTGGAACGACATCCCGGGCCCCATCCGCTCGGCCCCCAGTCTGGACACTTTTAAAAAAAAACTTAAGACTCACCTATTTCAGCTGTTCCACCCTGCCTTAGACGCTTAGGGTCCAGATCACTCAGTCCTTCTAAAAACAAATGTTCACTTCCCCTTCTTTCAGTTTGTGCTATGTTGGCACTTACTGTCATGATGTGTTTTTTATATGTTGTATGTCGCCTTGGATAAAGGCGTCTGCCAAATGCCGCTAAGTAAGTAAGTAAGTAAAAGTTGGCCGGGGTCCCAAAATAAACACACTGAGCCGTACCTATTTTTTGGTACTGCTCCTTTGGGGAACCAAGCGGTCAATTTTTTATGACCAGGTCACTGATACCTTTGCAACACAAACAGCGAGGAGGATTGACTTGGCTTAACACCATGACCAACATTCTGAAACATCCATTAACATCCACATTTGCCTCAAACAATGTTGGGCTTACAGCCGATGTAAATAGTTGCGAAATAATGTTCTTGTTGTTCATTTACTTGTTTGTTACTCTGATCGTTCCGTTTGATATTGTGGATAGGATATTAGTGAATGATAAAGAGCATGGTGCATATTAAATGGCATCACTTTTTGTCTTGTGTCTTCATTTTTATTAAAACAATTCGTAAAACACAGCTTCAGTCATTGAGGGCAAAAATATGCCCAAGGATAGGCCCACATTTTTTTTATTTTGTTTTACAAATAAAGAGTAGGCCTGATTTTACTAATTGGCTTTGCATCCTTTCCTTCTGCCCTTGCAGTCAATTCAAAGACATGTTGCCCACCATCTTTCAAAGTACAATGCTGCCCCTGGTGGATTTGTATTAATTTTATTCACGCAATTATCCCTCCCTACTATTTTGTAGTTCACCAAAACACCCTGAAACAACTTGAGTCTCATATACTTATGCCACCGTATGCAATCTACATTGCAAGCAGGCCAATGGCAACCAAGCGCACAGTCCTTCCTCCCTCACTTTAAAAACCACAAGCCACCACTGGTTGAAACTGATTCTTGATGATGCAAATCAAAATATCCCTGGATGTCATTCACAGAGGCCACACCCTGGAAAAGAAGGCTGCACTCTCTATCAGCTGTTACGTGGGAACATACTAAAACAACATAATATGGAACCAGGCTCGTTCGGCTGCATATTATTAACCATGGCGGACTGGCTTGAAGATTAGGACTGAGCTGCATCTCACACGACATTAAAAAAAAAAGCTAATCCAGGACGGTTTCTCCCTCCAGAAGTGGTTTCTTTTAAACCACGTGTTGACTATTAGTGTGTCAGGGCCACACCTCTGGGTAAGTAAAGAGCTACATCAGGCAGGTCGCTCTTTACTTACCCTCTCCTTTAGCTGACGCCTACAACCAAATGGACTTCTAAAGCATTAATACTGAAGCAACAACAAAATGTAAGTGCTGCACAGCCAAGTGCATTTATGAAGGAAGAATATCTAATGGAATTATATATAATTAAATATTGTTATTGTATTATAGACCATATTGCATATTGTACAGTGTTAAAAATGATATAGAGTTTTTATAAAGGTCAAGGTTGAACAACACCATCACTAACCAGTTTTTCGTACTTTTAAAGGTGTGCCCTGGAATCCAAAGTGATTGAAGATATTAAAAAGGCCCTGGAAAAAAATGACAAGGACTCGGCTGCATTAATAACCCAAAAATATTTAGGAGATATAAATAATATTTCACTGAACATTGCTGTCACAGGAGAAAGTGGAGTTGGAAAGTCCACCTTTGTTAATGCCTTCAGGGGGATAGACAACAGAGATGAGGGAGCGGCCCCTACAGGTGTTGTGGAAACGACCATGAAGCCTGAGCCTTACCCACATCCAAGACACCCCAATGTTACATTATGGGATCACAAGATTGATAACAACCTAAGTGATGCAAAAAGGTGCCAGAGGGAGTACGGTGAATAAAAGACACTTCAGGAAATCAGGGAGAACTGCATTCAAGGTTGGCTTTTTCGTTGTTACTGAATTATTTTATAATATTTAAAAATTGAAAATAACAATGCAGTCAAAGCTGTTTCTATCTGAGTCTCAGTACAGTCCGATAAAGTACAGTTTAAACATGTATTCCCACACGCCTTTCTAAGTTCAACCTGTGTTCCATTATCCAACAGGACTTGAAAAACAGGGTGTAGAGTCTCCTCAGGTCTTCCTGTTGTCTAGTTTTGATCTCCATTTGTACGACTTCCCCGCCCTCCAGGACACCATGGAGAGAGAGCTTCCCTCACACAAGAGAGACTTTCTGATCTTAGTCCTTCCCAACATCTGCAAAAGCACCATTCACAAGAAGAAAGAGGTTTTCCGTTCACGAATA
Source organism: Gadus morhua (assembly GCF_902167405.1). Lineage (NCBI taxonomy): Eukaryota > Metazoa > Chordata > Actinopteri > Gadiformes > Gadidae > Gadus > Gadus morhua. The sequence goes on along the minus strand of NC_044056.1, from coordinate 829,100 downwards.
AAGTACTATGCTATTTTGTCTGCCCTCGTTGCAGCTGTACCTATCCCAGGGCTTTCCATTGCTGCAGATTCAAGCATTGTGGCTAAAGTTCTACAGGACTATTTGAATGGGTTGGGTCTAGATGAAAAATCGTTGGAGAAAATTTCCAATGCTACAAAAGGGTCTTTTTCGGATGTAATGGGCAGGGATGAAATGTCTTTGTTCTGGAAAGAATGTAACTAAGGAGCCTGTTTTGTTAATGCTGCATTCTCTACCACTTGTTATGGGTGAGGCAGCAAAGGTAGGTTCCAAATGTATTCCTAATTTTGGATTCACAATAGGATAACAATAAAGTATGTTATTTCTGTCTTTCTCTTTCATCCCATCATCAATATCATATTACGATGAAATTACCTTGTACGTTGTATATATTGGGAAATAAAAAATAAAATCATTATGCCAAGTTCCATTGTAATTCCTTACCATTGGAAAATGGTAAGGAATTTATTATTTATTTATTATTTATTTTAATGGGCATGCGATATCCAGGCCTGCTTTATCCAGAGCAGGGCCAAAGACAAAATAGTAATAGTATCAGTATCAGGGAGTGGCGTAGCAGAGAGAGTGAATACATTTTTATTTATATATTTTACACAAAGTCCAACTTGATAACAATTACATAATGTACAATATAATGGATTACAGTAACATATTAATTCAAATTCTTTTTTCTCCTTCATCTCATCAATACGTAATACGTTGAAACAACTTGTACCGGTACATTGTTAAATTCCATTATTATTTTTAATTGATTCCAAGTTAATTTGCAATTCCTTAAGCCAATTTATGGAATGATTATTTCCTTATGTTTGTTTTATTTTAAAGTAGATTAAACGTCATTTAAACGTGACTAATAACAGGCAGTTCTGTAAACATTCTAGAAAGTCTTTATCTAGACGTTCACGTTTGCTTGGTACGTAGTTGGCAACACTGAAACAGTTCAAGTTTGTACTTGAAGTCCGGACTTGCCAAGTGCGAACTTCCAAGTCCGCGAGTCCCTAGTTCGCGTACTTGGTATTGGGAAACGCCAAAACGGCCACTCACGCGGCAGGGATTATTTAAAATAGTCACCTTTAGCTTCAACTTTTACAAAAAATGTAAAGAGCACCAGATCAGAGACGGAGAGGGGGAGGGGTTAGAGCCACTGCAGCTGAGCAGCAGTCCAGCGCAGACAGGGGGATCGAACAGCGCCCTAGCAGCGCTGTTCCCCTTTTCCACCCTTCCCTCTCCTCCGGGAGACCGAGGCTAAAGCCACTAATGTTTTGGGAATAGGCACGGATCATGTAAAAATAACTGTTTGATGGTTGCCTTATTATAAAAGATGCTCTTGTCTAGGTCCCACTGATTCTTATAGGCGCATATATCTTAGTATTTGTGAATGTGCATAAATCATAAATGTACCACGGAAGCTGATGGTCCAGGCCTGCCCGAGTTTGTACTCGTGTCTGATCATCATACACGCAGAGTAGAATTTTCAACTGTGTGATTCGCTATTACCATTGTTTCATGTATTCATATAATTATGTTATTGTAGTTATAATCATAATAATTATAATATAATACACTTAACATTCAGGGAAAATACACGACCTGGCCCTTAGACCAATATATTATCATCAGCTGTATTGTTAAAATAAATTATTATTTAATAAAAAATTGGAGTATTATTATATAGAGGTTCAGGATTCCGTTTCCAATTTTTAGAACAGTTAGGCCTATACAGCGTCATAAACTTATGCATGAGCAAATGTGAGCAAATTAATTCCAGTTGTGTTTTCCTCCTCCAGCCGTGGTTTCTTGGAAACCACTTGTGTTGACTTCCATCTCAGAGGCCCCTCCTACCCTCTGACTGCTGTGAGGGCTGTGAGTGCTTTCCTGCACGCGCACATTCAGTATTTTAGAGACGCTTGTACCAAATCAACTTCCAAAGCATCGACATCAACCAAGCAACAAAATGTAAGTGCTCATACAAGTGAAGAATATCTAAACGAATGATATGTATTGATATTGTATTATATTGTAAGGGGTTTCTTGATGAGCTCCACTGCAGTTTCATCAACTTCAACAGAAGAACCGACATAAAGCTATTTAATAATTGTTGTTTTATATTGCAGGCTGTATTAGTTAGCTTAGTAGTAATTACATTGAGGACATAAATGCATAAATCCGTGGATAAATGTATCAAACCAATTAAGAACTGACTTAATAACTGAATAGGTCGATTTTTTATATTTTACTCTTAATTTGTAGATATTTAATTCTATATTTACCAGTATTGTGTTCACTTCTACATTTATTTCTGCAATGAATGCTTGAATGAATATGGACATTTTCTATATTTGTGTATTTCTACATGTATTTATTCCTGTATTGTAAGAAAATATGTTGCAAGCATGGCGAAACACAAACACCAGCTTGTGACAATTTAAACCGTTGTGTGTGGGCTGTTACAATCATTTTTAGAATGAATATGAATCGAAGAAAGTCTGCATTGTGTAAATGGGAAAATGAACAGCCTATTGATGAACATCTTATAGCTCAGTATGTGACAGAAAGTAAAATGAGAGCAACATGACTGTGGTTCCCTTTCTGTGTAGGTCAGTGTTTCTGACCAACCTGTCGGGCAAGAATGAGTATAAAGACTGAATTTTGTATTTCTTATTCTTAAAGGAGTACCCTGGAATCAGAAGTGTTTGAAGATCTTGAAAAGGCCCTGGAAGACCTTGATTTGGTCTCAGCTGTATCGATAATCAAGTATTTGGAAGATATAAATAATATTTCACTGAATATTGCTGTCACAGGAGAGAGTGGAGTTGGAAAGTCCACCGTTGTTAATGCCTTCAGGGGAATAGACAACACAGATGAGAGAGCGGCCCCTACTGGTGTGGAAACAACCAAAACTGAGCCTTACCCACATCCAATATACCCCAATGTTACATTATGGGATCTCCCGGGAATTGGGACCACCAATTTCCCAGCTGATCAGTACCTGGAGCGCTCTGGGTTTGAAAATGTAGATTTTTTTATCATTGTATCAGCTGGTCGCTTCAGAGAGAATGATGCCAAGCTGGCTCAGGAGATCAAGAAAATGGGCAAGAAGTTCTACTTTGTTCGCTCTAAGATTGACAACAACCTAAGTGATGCAAAAAGGGGCCAGAGGGAGTACGATGAAGAAAGGACACTTCAGGAAATCAGGGAAAACTGCATTCATGGTTGGCTTTTTTATCAGCTAGTGATATATTGAACAATATTTTACTCAATGTTTCACCACACTTTTTTACATATTTAAAAATAATATCTTTGACAATAACTGATGCAGTTTTACATGTGTTCATCGATACAGTTGAAAAATGTTGACATTGGAATGGATATGCTGAGTCCCAGAACAGTCTGATACAGTACAGTTTAAACATGTATTCCAACCTGCCTTTCTAACCACAAGTTCAACCTGTATTCCATTTCCAACAGAACTTGAACAACAAGGTGTGGCGTCTCCTCAGGTCTTCCTGGTGTCTGGTTTTGATCTCCATTTGTACGACTTCCCCGCCCTCCAGGACACCATGGAGAGAGAGCTTCCTTCACACAAGAGAGATGTTTTGAACTGGGGCATTCCTAAAGTCTGCAAAAGCATCATTAACAAGAAGAAAGAGGTTTTCAGTTCGCAAATTTGGTACTATGCTTTAACTTCTGCAGCCGTAGCAGCTGTACCTATCCCAGGGCTTTCCTTCGCTGCAGATGTAGGGATGCTGGTCGGTGTTCTTACAAACTATTTGAATGGATTTGGTCTGGATGAGGAGTCCCTAGCGAAACTTTCCAGTGAAACAAAAACACCTTTAGATGATCTAAGGGCAGAAATGAAATGTTTTTGTTCTGGACAGAATGTCACTATAGAGCTTGTTTCGTTAATGCTGCATTCTCTACCACTGCTTACGGGGGAGGCAGCAAAGGAAGGTTCTAGATGGATTCCTTTTCTTGGAATCCCAATAGCGGCTTCAATTTCTTACACTTTCATCACCAGCTTTTTGACTTCTACTCTTGACAGCCTATCTGTAGACGCAGAAAGTGTTCTGATAAAGGCATTGGACATTAGCGCCTTAATAACAGGTTATTCTGTAGCCGTTAGCAATGAGTAACAATGAACACTTAAACAAAAATAAAGAATGTTTAAAATCGCAATAGGGAAATAAGTAATTAAATAGTAAGTAATAGTAAGAGTCTTTGTTCATGTCTGTTGAGTTTATTTGAATTACTGTTGAAACATGACGCTGGGAAATTGATTGATTCAATATTGGTTTTAATGGCCACGCTATGTCCAGGCCGGTTTAATCCACAGCCGGGACACTATGAATACCATTTTTTCCTTTTATGCCTAGAGATTACAACTTTACATTATTGCATTGTACTTACAATAGCATATTACTCTGTCTTTCTCTTTCATCTCATCAACAATATATCATATTACGAGGAAATTACATGTTGTATATAATGGGATATAAAAAATAATTTGTTTAATGCAAAGTTCCATTGTAATTCCTTTCCATTGGGAAAATGATTGCCTAAGTATTTATTTTAATGGGCATGCGATGTCCAGGCCCGTTCTACCCAGAGCAGAGCCAAAGACAAAATATTAATGAAAGTAGATATTTTAACAGTCACCCATAGAGTGGAAGAGAAAGCCAATATTTTTATTTTATTTTAAGCAAAGTACAGCTTGATAACAATTACAGCAACTGTAATGTACAACATAATGCCTTACAGTAACATATTAATTCAAATTCTGTATTTTTCATTCATCTCATTAATACATAATACGTTGAAACAACTTGAATATGTCGTGAAATTTACTTTTCTTGTTTCACTGATTCCAAATTAATTTGCAATTCCTTTATCCAATTGACGGAACGATTATTTCCTTCTGTTTTTTTAATTCTAAAGTAATTTAAACATGACTAATAACTTGCGGTTTTGTAAACATTCTAGATTTAAGTCTTCTTGGTACTGTCACGATCCTACTGTTGGGTAATGTTAAGCTGGTGGCAGAGCTATAGCTGGTGGGTAACCGGTGGTCATGGTAACTGTTGGAGTGGCTCCCCTGATTGATTATGTCATCTGAGGGATCCAAGATGGCGACACAGAGGCAAGTTGGTGTCTGGATAGCTAGAATTCACTTGAACTAAGTCACTTCAATTAACGTAATGTGGGATACCTGCGAGAGTATGCTGCGATCTTTATAGCTCCATTGTTGGCAGTGCACGCGGTGGGTCCCAGTGTAATTTGAGAAATGCATCCCTGCCGGCGATTTTCATTGGATTAGGAAATTATGGGCGGAACTATTTTGTCCCGCCCACGGACGCTCTGGCATCTACGGATACGAATACTTTTGCTACACATTTACCACCTAGACGTGATGCAAAACTACCTGCAAAAAAAAACATAGCTGTGACTTGCAGGAGCAGATTCGAGCAGTTGTAAAATGGATTTGTGCTCTCTCATTAAAATGCTGAATTAACATAGCGTTCTTTATCATTTTATTTGTGAGGAAATTTTTCACAGATGTGCAACTTCTGATGCATTAATTCAAATTTGGGTTTACAAATGCACACCTTTTGGGCATGTTCTCAGATGATGAAACACGGTGGTGCGAATGTGTTTTGCACCAACTGCGCTGGAGTAATTGTAGCAAAAGGATTTGTGCACCTGTAACACAGATGTGCGTACTCGTAGACCCTATTTTGTGTTTACAATGTTATAAAAAATATTTACGACTACAAATGTACTGTTACACATTTGTGACTTTGGAGTACACATGCAAAATAAATATATACGACTTCAAATTTACTGTGACTTTAGTGTACGCATTCAAATTCTGCAGTTACAGGTGCTAAAGACTTTTGCTTCAATAATACCTTCATAGAAATGGTCCCTATCCGTATTTACCGTAGGGTGTGAATGGGCCTGAAGATACTCCGAAACCGAATACATCGAAACTAGAACGGTTTCGTCCGTTTCGGCTTTGTGTGGACTGGGCCTAAGGGCGTTGTTAAAAAGTCTTTGTTATGGAAAGAATGACACTAAAGAGCCTGTTTTGTTAGTGCTGCATTCTCTACCACTTGTTATGGGTGAGGCAGAAAAGGAAGGTTCCAAATGTATTCCTATTTTTGGATTCACAATAGGATAACAATCAAGCATGTCATTTCTGTCTTTCTCTTTCATCCCATCATCACTATCATATTACGATGAAATTACATTGTACGTTGTATATATTGGGAATTAAAAATTAGTTTAATGCCAAGCTCCATTGTCATTCCTTTCCATTGGAAAATGATTGCTTAAGAATTAGTTTTAATGGGCATTCGATGTCCAGGCCTGTTTTATCCACAGCAGGGCCAAAGACAAAATAGTATCACTCAGAGTGGCGTAGCAGAGAGAGTGAATACATTTTTATTTATATATTTTACGCAAAGTCCAACTTGATAACCATTACATAATTTACAATATAATGCATTACAGTAACATATTAATTCAAATTCTTACATCTCCTTCATCTCATCAATACGTAATACATTGAAACAACTTGTACATGTTGTTAAATTACGTTTTTTTTAATTGATTCCAAGTTAATTTGCAATTCCTTAAGCCAATTAATGGAATGATTATTTCCTTATTTTTGTTTTATTTTAAAGTAGATTAAACGTCATTTAAACTGACTAATTACAGGCAGTTCTGTAAACATTCTAGAAAGTCTTTATTTAGACGTTCACGTTTGCTTGGTACATAGTTGGCAACGCTGAAACAGTACATCGTCTGGCTTCTGCGCCAAACTTGCAAGACCTTCCGCAGTTGACAAAATTACCACGGTTTATTACAAGTGTACAGTATATGATAATAACATTAAATGACTGAGAGATTTTTAAGACAAGCGATTCAGTCAGTGGCAAAAGATAGCCTGTTTGTTGAAGCCCCTGCTGCAGAACTATCCCCCCGGCCCCCCATTTTAATCAGTCCCACTCATCTTCGAAGCCCAGGTAAGTCAAGAAGGTGGCGTGTGGCGGGGTCATCTGCTACAGCCAGACTAGTAGTCCCGTCACCTCACGCCACCTTGTTGGCTTTAGGCGCCTCCGACGACCAGGTCACAGGGTGTGGATGTTGTAATCTGTGATTTGCAGAGTTAAAGGTTTGTTACAGTAAGAAAAGGTTTTCCATTCTTCCATGTTAGAAGCTCTTTCTCAATCGGCGTTCTTGTCTGTACTTGTGTTATAGAGGACAGGGGCAGCCCAAGTACTGTTCAATTCAAAAGTCTGCATCAAGCCAGGTGCACTCCAAATGCCCGGATGGGTTCTTGCTCCGCTTATCTTATTGAGGATGCATCGAGGAGTGACTTGGACTTCGGACAGCCGAAGTATCTCCAAACTTTTGCAACAACAAGTTTCCACGGGTTGTTGTTCCACTGGTTCCACTAGTTACCAAGTAAGCAAGTTCGAACTTGGCATACTCGGTATTGACAAAGGCCAAAAGGCTGGTTTAGCCTGTGTGGATTCATTTCTCAATGCACCACAGATGTGCAGCCTCACCCTTCCTGGAATGTATTCAGTCGGACTCAGGCCAGGTGAGGCAGCTTAAGATAGCATCACCATACAGGCTCCACATTCCAGTACCATTTCCTCCTCCAGCAGGTGTTTCTTGGATGTGTGTTGACTATTATCTCAGAGGCCCCTCCTACCCTCTGCCTGCTCTTATAGGGGCGTTCCTTTATCTTTAACATTCAGTAATTTGGCAGACGTACCCAATCAACTTCCGAAGCATTGACCAAGCATTGACCATTGATCAACAAGGCAACACAATGTAAGTGCTGCACGGCCGAGTGCATATACGAGTGTAGAATATGAAAAGCAATGGTATGTATTGATACTGTATTGTATATTTTATATTGTAAGGGGTTCCAGGATGAGCACCACCACTGCAGTTTCATCAACTTCAACAGAAGGCACTGACTTACCGTGAGTAGTGGTTGAAATAAGCCTAACATCTCTCTGACTCTCCTGAGGAGGAGCACTGGGGCTTCCCCAGTCCAGGACTCTGGTTTATCACAGATATTTACGAATTGTGGTTCGTAAATAAATAATTTAATATTCTAATATTGCAGGTTGTATTAGTTTCCTCCTCGCTGCCCTGTGCGTTGAGGCCCTCCAGACTGGGCCGCTATAGACCCGACCACAGGTCACTTTGAGCGAGGTGGTTCTCCTTGCCGCTGGGCCTGTGCCAGTGAAGGGGCGGTCCACATGGAGCAACGAGTCCAGCAGAACTTGTGGCTCCATGTGGACCGTCCCTTCACTGCACTGGAAATGGAATAACACAACCAAAGACACAAGAGTGATTGTTCACAACCCAGTCTCACACCAAAATGTAGCATAGCTAATTTGGTTTACAGCGGTAAACGTAGTAGTTACACAATAACAGCTAAAATGTCCAAACACATCGTAGCGGCATACAATAAGTTCCCGAAAATATGAACTTTCTCTCGGACGCCCCCATCAATCTCTGCCCAGAGAGGGCTCCACACACAAACCACGCCACCGCTGGGCCTTATTAATCTAAATTGGGTTTAGATAAAAATCAATTATTTCAGTAACAGTGATAAATAGAATACTATGTTGTCGATCATGTAGTACGAATTACCATGTAAATGCTCCACACGTTTTGGGTTCATTTTCTCTTTAACTTTACGTTTAGTGGCATTGGGTGGTTCTATTGGAGAAGTTTTAGGAGTACGCAAGCCCAGTATCGGGCCCGGGTACTGGTATCGGTGCATCTCTACCCGCAGGACATGTTCTAAAGATAGCACTAGTCACCATGAGTCACATTTCTGTTGTTCTTTTTGAATCAATGACACTTGCATTGATGTATATTTAATTTTATTGCTCAAAAAGGTTAGAAATTTATAATTATTATTTCTTTATTATTATTCCTATCATTGAAGGTGAAACCTGCAAAAAAATTATTCAGAAAGTTTGTATCAAACAAGTTTCCCTTCATATTACTCAGTGCCCTTCAAGTAGCTCTCAGGTTGAAAAAGGTTGGCGAAGGTATGCTAGAATGTGCTCTACTTATAATTCAGAACTCCACACCTACAAATAAATTATTATATTAATTATATTATAACTTAACTTAACTAAGCCATTATAACTAAACCGTATAACTTATAGGCTTTTCCTTCTAGAAGTCAAGCAATGCTGTGGTATCACTACTTTCGCAACCCCATCTTCCAAAGGCAATGTCCTGCGGTTACACACACACACACACAATTCTCCCGACACAGCGTTTCGACTATATAAAAACAAAGTAGACCAAATATCTTTGCATCAACAACCCCTATCGTCAAACAATCAAGGTCACCCATGGGCTACTTCATTTACATATATTTATTGGTTGTATTCCCCAGACTAGAATACATTTTGAGATCAGGAACAAACACAAACGCGTGCCTGCGACGACTCAACCCACATTGTTTGTGTTGTGACATTTATTTTCAGAATGAATAGAAACAGTTTAAGGTATATGTTGCGTATATGACAAAGTGGCATGCCTATGGACTACACAGCTCATATCTCAGATATATGCCCAATAGTAACATGCAGCAGACAATGACTTTGTTTAGATTTCATTATAGAAGGGGTTCTCAAAGTTTTGACAGCTGAGGGCCAATTTAGGAACCCAAAATTTGACTGAGGGCCGCCAAAGAAAAAATAAAACAGAAAAAAATCAAATTTTTAATAATTTTAATGACCAGGTTGCTCTCTCTACAAATCTCTACAATTACAAATAATTATACAATTATGTATTTGTCTGCATCCAGTATAAACACATTTTAAATAACAAATTAGGCAAAACCTGGCACAACTTCAGAAAACCTTAAGAAACATTCTAACACACAATCCCTGGGGTTCTCTTCGAATTTTGGATATAACAGTCCTGTGTGCATTTCAGAAACGTATTTAGAACAGTCGGTCTCATCTTGCCTTCCTTTCTTGTCAGTATGGAGCTCCTTATTCTGGAGCAATTCCAGCTACCAAATCACCACAGGAAAACCTACACGCGCGCGCGCACACACACACACACACACACACGCATACACAGGGAGGGGGAGAAAGAGAGAGACTTTTAAAATAGAAGCTTACCAAACAAGTCATCATCATCACTAATATCTCATTGCCTGTCATCAATAAGCTTGTCATTAAATCACACAATATTTGTTACTAGGTCAACGTACCTTTTTTTTTTTGCCGTGGGATTTGTGGTGCTGTTTTCGGTTGGCCACGATTCCTCTGATGTCCGGCGCCGTCGTTGCAATATGAAGGACATCATGTAGATGGCCATCTGTAAGCCTGGATCTCAGCTTGGATTTGTTGATGGCCATGGTGGAGAAGGTCTTCTCACAAATATATGTGCTCCCGAATAAAGAGACCATTCTGATGGCATGCTGGAGCAGTGCAGGGTATGTCGCTGGGGAAAGTGCTTTGTAGAACTCAATGAGATTCCTGTCACAATATGCTGCTCTGGCCTCGGAGCTCTCCTGTAGGTCGATGAGCTCAAAATGCATTTCTGCAGGCTCTTCCGCAGGGACACACGAGAAAGGATTTTGGAAGAGGTTGATTGACTTCTCGTGGTTTCTGAAGTCGGAGAAGCGGTGTTCGAATTCCTCTCTTTATTTTTTTATGAGGTTTTGGTTGTGGTCTGAGCGCAGGTGACGCAGAACGTGGCGCCCATCTGTGTCTGTTTCATCTACGAGCGCCTTTCAGGTGGGAAAATGGGTTAGAACTCCCTGTTTGAGCTGTCCCTGCAGCAGTTACATTTTTCTCTGGAAAGCTTTGACGTTGTCAAATAGTGTGTAAATAAGCTTCCCATGGCCCTGCAGCTTCAAATTGAGATCGCTGAGACAAGTGTTCACATCAACAAGGAGCGCTAGGTCACAGAGCCATTTAGTGTCACTTAGCTGTGTGAAATCCTGTCCTTTTGACTCCATGAACTCTCTTATTTCCTTCCTCAAGTTAAAAAAACGCTTCAATGTGGCACTTCTGCTCAGCCACCTGACAGCAGAGAAGTATATAACGTCACCAAAATCTGCCTCCGATTGCTCCAAAAAAGTCTTGAATTGGCGGTGATTCAGACCTCTGGACTTGAGGAAATTATCTGTCTTCACAACAATCTCCGTGACATGTTTCATTTCAAGCGTTTGAGCAGCGAGGGCTTCTTGGTGTATTATGCAGTGATATTTGATTAGTTTCTCCCCTCCGCTGTTGGCCACTTTCTCAGAGAGCAGAGACACGGCACCTGCCTTTCTTCCGACCATTGCCGGTGCTCCATCTGTTGTGTTTCCGACCATAGACGGCAGCTTCACATTGTATGCTTCGAGACTACGACACACAGCACCACAAATGTCGACTCCCCTTGTTCTGTCTTTGATACTCTCCAAACTAAGCAGCTCCTCGCCTATTTCAAAGTTCTCCGTGACCGTTTGGATGAAAATCAGCAATTGCGCTGTATCGGAAATGTCTGTGCTTTCATCCAGTGCGATAGAAAAGGCTCCCTTTCCTAGTCCCTCCATACGTTGTCCCAGTTGCTCTTTGAGATCTTTTGCCAGATCTTCGATTCGTCGTGTCACTGTGTCATTCGACAAACTTATGTCACAGAGCTTTGCTTTTTGCTCGGGGCATACAATGTCGGACACTTTCAAAATGCAGTCTTGCAAAAATTCTCCGTCACTGAAGGGCTTGCTCCGGCGGGTTATTTCTTGAGCTACAACATAGCTAGCCTGTGTTACAGCTTCACCGGATTTGGTTAGATTTGTGAAAACTGCCTCTTTTAAGTTGTTCAAGATTACCGGTGCGCTCCTCGCCGGTAAATTTGTCGTAGGTTTTATGATTGGTATCATAATGGCGTTTTATGTTGAAGTCCTTCAGCATTGCATTAACATGCTTGCAGATCAGGCACATGACTTTATCCAACCCGTGAGGTATGGCAAAGTAAGCGTATGTCCACTTATCTTGAAACCGCCTTTTCTCATCGCCAAAATTACGTTTTGTTCTCGAGGGGCCCGGCTCCCGCTTCGACTCCCGCTCCGACTCCATTATCACAGCTGCAGTCAAGGTGTGACTGAGGCGGGAAACGCCGTAAGCATCGCAGTGGTGAAAAAAAACATTGCACCGTGGTCGTGGACCTCTGGGAGTGAGGTCAAGTGACGTCTAAATCACGAAACTGAGGTTCATCCTTTCAAAGTAATGTACGGATTAAAACGAACAAATGTAACAGCATTTAATTGAAAGCTAGAGAGTCGACTTTACTCCTTATATTTATTTATTTTTGTTTAAATTAATATTGAGATAATAATAATAATAAAAATATATATATTTATAATAATAAAAATATATATTTTTTTTTTTACTTATATCTGTATGTCATTGCGGGCCGCCAGGAATGTTTCTGCGGGCCGCCATTGGCCCGTGGGCCACACTTTGAAAACCAATGCATTACCCTGCGTTCACACCAAAAGATGCATTTGCTGCCCGAACGCGTTGTCGCCGAAGTTTTGCGGCGCAGCAAATCAAGTTTTGCGGCGCAGCAAAGGTTTTGCGGCGCAGCAAAGGTTTTGCTGCGCCGCAGTTTTGCAGCGCGGGAAGTTTCGCCCGCGGCGCTTCTGAATTCATTCACGACCATGGCCGACATTACGAGCATTGCATGTCTTTACCTGTTGTGGAAGAGGGAGAGACGTCGGAATGCCCGTCGTTTATGGGTTCATGAGACCATTCGGAGCCTGGAAGGCTGGTGCTGCCTGGCACCCAACTGGGTTTTTTTTTGGGGTTGTTATTCTAGCCCTTTAGCATACTCATAGTTTAGTTTATCTGTGAACACAACTACACTACAGAATGCTGATTTGTGTTTTTTTTCGAGTTACTAAATAAATGTAACGGTAGTGAACTCTAGGTCACTCCAAGGGAGTAACACTGATTGGCTGTTACGGCATGTCACTCAGTGGCAACGCTGTTGAACGCTGATTGGCTGTCATCACGTGTTTGCTGCTGAAAAGTTGAAATATTTCAGCTCGAGCAGCATTTGTCGCACCGCAAAATACGTATACGCCCGCCGCCCACGCTGCTGCGCTGCAAATCAAATTTTTTTCGCGCCGCAAATCAAATTTTGCTGCCGGTTTTCTCAGTAGCAAGTGCTCCGGCAGTAAACCTGCAACGCGTCTCTACATTCACTTCGAATGGGATCTTGCTGCGCGGCAACTTTTTGCATCTTTTGGTGTGAACGCAGGGTTTAATGTTTCCTTTTATGTGGCTGCAGCTGTGTGTTGGCCAATTACGCTGCACGCCAGTCCAGTGTGATAACTATCAAGTCTAAATTAAAATGTTCAGCCCTTGCCTTACCTGCCAGGCAAGAAAGTGAATAAACCCTTCATTTTGTATTTCTTATTCATAAAGGATTGCAGAGGGATCAAACATGATGGAAAACAATGATACAGACTCAGCTGTATCAATGATCAAGAAGTATTTGGAAGATATTAATAATCCACTGAACATTGCTGTCACAGGAAGGAGTGGAGTTGGAAAGTCCACCTTTGTTAATGCCTTCAGGGGGATAGAAAACAAAGATGAGAGAGCGGCCCCTACAGGTGTTGTGGAAACGACCATGAAGCCTGAGCCTTACCCACATCCAAGACACCCCAATGTTACATTATGGGATCTCCCGGGAGTTGGGACCCCCGAATTCCCAGCTGATCAGTACCTGAAGGTCGTTGAGTTTGAAAAGTTTGATCTTTTTATTATTGTATCAGCTGATCGCTTCACTGAGCATGATGCCAAGCTGGCTCAGGAGATCAAGACAATGGGCAAGAATTTATATTTTGTCCGCTCTAAGATTGACCACAATCTAGAAGCAGCGCGAAAGAGCCAGAGGGAGTACGATGAAGAAAAGACACTTCAGGAAATCAGGGAAAACTGCATTCAAGGTTGGCTTTTCTGAGTTAATATGCCTGTGAATATGAATTATTTCTCAATTTTCTCAAGGAGCACTACTCAATGTTTTCAAGCAACGTGTATATATATAAATATATACGTTGCTTGAATTAGATCAAATATATGTGTATGACTATACTACGCTGTGTCCCATTACAGTCCGACAGTTTAAACATGTATTCCAACATGCCTTCCTAACCGCATTAAATTCAACCTATATTCCATTTCCAACAGGACTTGAAAAACAGGGTGTTGCGTCTCCTCAGGTCTTCTTGGTGTCTATTTTTGATCTCCACTTGTACGACTTCCCTGCCCTCCAGGAGACCATGGAGAGAGAGCTTCCCTCACACAAGAGAAATTACCTGATCTGTAATGATCTTCCACTGCACATTGCTGTCACAGGAGAGAGTGAAACTGGAAAGTCCACCTTTGTTAATGCCTTCAGGGGAATAGACAACACAGATGAGAGAGCGGCCCCTACTGGTGTGGAAACGACCAAACCTGAGCCTTACCCCCATCCAATATACCCCAATGTTACATTATGGGATCTCCCGGGAATTGGGACCACCAATTTCCCAGCTGATCAGTACCTGGAGCGCTCTGGGTTTGAAAATGTCGATTTTTTTATCATTGTATCAGCTGGTCGCCTCAGGGAGAATGATGCCAAGCTGGCTCAGGAGATCAAGAAAATGGGCAAGAAGTTTTACTTTGTTCGCTCTAAGATTGACCACAATCTAAGTGATGCAAAAAGGTGCCAGAGGGAGTACGATGAAGGAAAGACACTTCAGGAAATCAGGGAAAACTGCATTCAAGGTTTGCTTTTTTATCAGCTAGTGATATATTGAACAATATTTTACTCAATGTTTCAGCACACTTTTTTACATGTATTTAAAAATTATATCTTTGACAATAACTGATGCAGTTTTACATGTGTTCATCGATACAGTGGAAAAATGTTGACATTGGAATGGCTATGCTGAGTCCCAGAACTATGGGGTCAGAACAGTCTCATTAATAATGAATGCACAGAGAAGGATTCACAAATGTATTTTGTGATTTATATATAAATTACTCTCTTCTCACAAATACATTTCAATGCACACACAAATGGATATCGGTATGTTTAAATGTAAAATAAATCCTGAACAAAAATAAGTTTCACAAACACATTTCTGATCCACACACAAATGTACCTTGTTTTAAATAAATGTAATATAAATCCATAAATATATTAATTAAAAAAGTATTTGCATTTTTCATCAAAGATGTATTTGGATGTTTTTACATTTTTATATACAAACTGTTAAACTTGAATTAACAAGACGCTTTTCTTTTGTGAACTTGTTTGCATTTATGTGTGAACTGGACTGTATTTAAATGTGGATTTTTGAGACTCTCCTGACGTCGCTATATTCACAAATGCATTTTTTTCAACAAGGAACTCTCTGTAGCCAATCAGATGCTTCCCTCGTTTTCTGCCAATCACATGACTGCAGTTCCGACCTATGAGTCCAGCCTCCGAGCCTCCCGGTTCGCTTGGTCAAATGTCTATGGGAAATAACATGAGTTTTTTGAATGATCGTACATAGCAATCTCTAGGAGGCGAAGTAGTAAAAGCTGCGTCACGTTTTGAGCTACACACTTTTTCCATCTAGTTTCGACTGGGTTTGGGGATTGTCGGTGCTGTTCAAGTAGTAAACGGCACCGACAATGTAAAAACCAAGTCACTGCAGTCATGTGATTGGCTTAAAACGAGGGAGGCATCTGATTGGCTAAAGAGAGTTCCTTGTTGAAAAAAATGCATTTGTGAATCAAGCCACGTCAGGAGTCTCAAAAATTCACATTTAAATACAAACCCATTCACACACAAATGCAAACAAGTTCACAAATGAAAAGCGTCTTGTAAATTCAAGTTCATCAGTTAGTATATAAATGTAACATCCAAACACATTTTGATGAAAATTGCAAATATTTTTTTAATTCATATATTTATGGATTTATATTACATTTATTAAAAATGTAGGTACATTTGTGTGTGGATCAGAAATGTGTTTGTGAAACTTATTTTTGTTTATAGATAATGTTACACTTATGCATACCGATATCCATTTGTGTGTGCATTGAAATGTATTTGTGAGAAGAGAGTAATTTATATATAAATCACAAAATACATTTGAGAATCCTTCTCTGTGCATTCATTATTAATGAGACTGTTCTGACCCCATACACAACAGTCTGATACAGTACAGTTAAACATGTATTCCATCATGCCTTTCTAATCACAAGTTCAACCTGTATTCCATTTTCCAACAGGACTTAAAAAACAGGGTGTGGCATCTCCTCAGGTCTTCCTGGTGTCTAGTTTTGATCTCGATTTGTACGACTTCCCCGCCCTCCAGGACACCATGGAGAGAGAGCTTCCCTCACACAAGAGAGATGTTTTGAACAGGGGCATTCCTAAAGTCTGCAAAAGCATCATTAACAAGAAGAAAGAGGTTTTCAGGTCACAAATTTGGTACTATGCTTTAATTTCTTCAACTGTAGCAGCTGTACCTCTCCCAGGGCTTTCCTTCACTGCCGATCTAGGGATCCTAGTCAGTGTTCTTACAAACTATTTGAATGGATTTGGTCTGGATGAGAAGTCACTAGCGAAACTTTCCAGTGATACAAATACACCTTTAGAGGATCTAAGGGCAGAAATGAAATGTCTTTGTTCTGGACAGAATGTCAGTATAGAGCTTGTTTCGTTAATGCTGTATTCTCTACCACTTCTTACGGAAGAGGCAGCAAAGGTTGTTGAAGGTTCTAGATGGATTCCTTTGCTTGGAATTCCAATAGCGGCTTCAAGTTCTTTCACTTTCATCACCAGCTTTTTGACTTCTACTCTTGACAGCCTATCTGTAGACGCAGAAAGTGTTCTGATAAAATTCAAATACAAATATACCTTTAGATGATATATGGCCAGTGTTGAAATGTCTTTGTTCTGGAAAGAATGTAACTAATGAGGTTGTTGTCTTAATGCTGCAATCTGGATTGCTAGCACCAGCTTTAGTAGCAGAGGAAGGTCCCCGATGGATTCCTTTTATTGGAATCCCAATAGCTAGTACCCTTCCTTTCACTTCCATTTACAGGTTTTTGAGTTCTACTCTTAACAGCTGTTGACGCGGAAAGTATTCGGACAAAGTTCCTGCTCATTACGGCTCTAGCCTTTAGCGATAAGGAACAATGAACGCTTCAACTGAAGCAAATCTTTGAAAATGCAATAGGGGAAAACTCAATTCAATAGTCATTAGTAGAAAGTGTTTTTGTTTTGTTTTGGTTATAACGGTTTTAATAGGCATGATATGTCTAGGCCTGTGTTAGCCACAGCAGAGCTAACAGGGCCTGAACCCAAAGGCCAATGTTAATATAATAACTTTATAGTGATTAATAGATATTTGTACAGTCACTTGAGGAGAGAATGGATACATTTTGTTATATTCAAGGATAACAGCTTAATAACAGGGAGGCATTAAAATAACAAATCTTATTTCTCTCTTTTTATTTCATCTCATTATCAATACCATGATACATTGAACTTACTTTTTTTGTTTTTACTTTTAATGGGAAGGCCATCAAGAGCATGAGCAAAATAGCGTCTTAATTTTCTACGAAAAAAGTTACAGGACACTGAAAGCTAACAGCATGCAGCTTGCTAGCAACAATGGAAAAGCATATGCAAACTCCAAAGCAATGTTATAAACGCAATAACCACTGGTTGATAATTAATTGATGACATGTTACATGTTCCATCAACCAAGCCAAAGGCAAAGCCGGGCTTATTTCGCTTAGCCTCGCTACTTTCCGCTAGAGTTGCGTTCCATTAACGTGACTTAAAGGACAATTCCGGTGTAAAATGAATTTGGGATATGTGGTCTGATAATGAGTTGGAACGTTCGTTTTGGAGTACAAAAAACGCATGTAGACGCATTCGTCAGGTGGCTATTTTTAGCCTATTCTTTCAAAACGCTATAAACTTGGAACGATAAGGGCATGTGTTATGCTAAAAACTAAATCGCTATTTTAAACCACTTAAAAGGCTAAAATGAGCCCGACACTTCTATGTAGTATAATAATAATCTTAACATATAAAACGAGGCATTGATAAATTTTTAAGTGTACAGATTGTTTATTAAAAAGGACATTTTATACACACAATACCATCATTAGATCACCCGTCGGCGCCATCTTGTTTTTAAGACTCGATAGGTAGATTGGTGAACACAGAATTTCCGTCTAGCTGACGGATGTCACAATCTCTTAGGATCGTGAAAGTTTGTTCACCCATCACCATATCGAACCTCGGACTATTCCAACCGTATGCAAACAAAAAACCTCTTTATGGTCCGTGTCAGAGTCTCAACTCTTAATGGTCTACGTCAGGTTTTGAATGGTCTGTCAGGGTCATAATGGTCTAGGTCGGGGTCTTAATGGTGTAGGTCAGGGTCATAATAATCTGTCGGGATCTTAATTGCCGGAGTCAGGGTCTTAATGGTCTGCCTCAGGGTCTTAATGGTCTAGGTCAGCGTCTTAATGGTCTGCATCAGGGTCTTAATGGTCTTTGTTAGGCTTGGAGCACGTAAAATGCTGCTTGCAGCTTTAATTAGGGTGCCAAGCAACCTATTGTAGTGGTTAGTGTTTTTATTATTATTATTAGGATGCCAAGCACAAAGTGCGAAGGGAACCTATTGTAATTGTCAGTTTTATTAGGGTGCCAAGCACAAAGCGCAAAGGCAACCTATTGTAATTAGGGTGCCTAGCACGAAGTGCGAAGGCAACCTATTGTCATTTTTTTTTTAGGGTGCCAAGCACAAAGTGCGAAGGCAACATATTGTACTTGTTAGTTTTATTATTATGGGTCCTCCAAAATCCGTAGGAACCCTATTGTAATCGTGAGTATTATTTGGCGTCCTACGAAATCCTTAGGAACCTTATTGTAATTGTAAGCATTATTAGGGGACCAAGCAGCAAATCTGCTTGGTCCACTATTGTTTCTGTAATGTTTTATTTTTTCGTCGAATTCTGTAAAAGTCATACTGCAGCTTATACTGTGAGTCATGAACCCAAAATCGCCATATAAAATCTTTAAACTAAACCTCACAAAAATCATCAAACAGAATTTGTTTAATTTAGTTCCATTTGAGAAATATTGGCTAATAAATTTGGAGCAGTTAGCCCATTAGTCTTCTATGATCATTTTGTTATTGTATAAAAAAACACTACTATTATAAGGTGGATACCAATACCCCCCACTACCATGGGTGGATTACTGCACGGGCACACCAGGCACATGCCCAGGGGCCCAAGGGCTCAGGGGGGCCCTTGGGCCCCCCTGAGCCGCCCCACAAGTTATTAACAGTTGGGTCCAGGGCCCCACAAGTTACTAACAGTGGGGTCCAGGGCCCCACAAGTTACTAACAGTGGGGTCCAGGGCCCCACAAGTTACTAACAGTGGGGCCCAGGGCCCCACAAGTTACTAACAGTGGGGTCCAGGGCCCCACAAGTTACTAACAGTGGGGCCCTGGACCCACAAGTTACTAACATTGGGGCCCTGGGCCCCAGCGTTAGTAATTGTTAATGTTGCATTGTCGAAGCAACCAGTAGAGAAATACAAAAATTCAAGCGAAAACAGCAATAGTAGGCCTATTACTACTGAGTAAATAAATTAATAAAAAGATCAATAGGGGGCACTATTTCAGTTTGTGAAATTGAGACCATTCACGAACAAGTCACTGTCATTTAAACATGGAGCAACGGCGAACTCTAAGTGGAGCGTTGAAGCAATGAATTTATTCAGTTCAGATCATTTAACAAGCCTGGAGATGATGCAACCCCAAAAGGACTGCTACGAATTATACTCGATTGTGGACTGCAATCTATGTTTCCAAATGTGTATGTAGCGCTACGGCTTTTTCTGACTCTGCCCGTCAGTAATTGCGAAGGGGGAGCGGTCATTCTCTCCTCTGTCCAGGATAAAAAATGAACAGAGGACGAAAATGTCAGAAAAACGCCTCAAGGCACTTTCTCTCATGGCAATTGAGAGCGACCTTACCAATGCACTGGAGTTTGATGATATCGTGGAGGATTTTGCACGGAACAGAGCCCGGAAAAAATGCATTTCATAGGTGAAACGCATTACTGTCAATTAATGTAAGGAACTGCTCGTATTGAGTTGCTTTAAGTCGTTTTTATTTGTGGTTGAAAGCGGTGCATTCGAAATGAGTTCAAATGTAAAAAATTGCATCAATTATGTATTTTTTTTATCATGTTTTGGTTAAATAAAGATGCATTTATTTGTAATAATTATTGTGAGGTTGCCTTTCCTGTGCTACAAATCCTGCTGAGTTGCAGGTATAGGCCAATGACTTATTCTCGCCAATAAGTGTGTGTGTATTCTGGGTGCGTGTGTTTATGTTGGAAGGGGGGGGGGGGGGGGGGGGGAGGCCCGCGGAGTCCACGTGCCCAGGGGCCCGATATGTCATAATCCGTCTATGCCCACTACCCATAAACCAAAATTGTGGTACTGCACCCAAAGGTGGCGTTATTTAAAAAAATCATGACCTAGCCTTATTTCTCCTTGACCTGGACTCAAAATTATTTTTTGTTATTGTATAACTACCATACGGCTATCATTAGGTGGATACCATTAACAGTGCAAATTTTCAGATCTGTACTTTTTTAAGAAAGCCCTTAATTCTCTTGTGAAACGTGAGCTTGGAGTTTTCTTGATGTGTGCTTACCAATCAACATTTTCACAATGTGAATGAGGCTTTATGCAGTTCACGAATGTGTGAACTTCGTGAACAGTGGCTCAAAGGGATAATGCTGTGTACTGGTGATCATTAGGTTGAGAGTTTGAAACCTGATTAGAGCATTATGAACAAGCTGAACATGACATTCTGTCATTGCCACTCATTCAAGAAACATTCCGGCTCATTAGTTTCCAAGAATCGGAAGGCCAAGACACAGTATGGCGTTAAGGGGAAATTCTTCAATTTTTCCTTCATAATTAAATCTGTCGTATTTATATTTCTTCCATTAGTGTGCTTGACTACAAATGTTCAATTTCCCCAGAATTTCAAAGATTTTTCAGGTAAATGCTTTGAAGAAAGCCCTTAATTCACTTCAGAAATGTGTACTCTTGAGTTTTCTGAATGTTTGTGTGTGTAACCGGTGCATTGATAGTTATGTTATATTTCACCAATAATCCTTTTATTCCTTTAAATTATTATTTTTTCATTATGTATAAATGTTGTTTTGAACGCTTTTATTTTGGTACGTTGGTTTGTGTGTAGTCACTTCCTGTTTGCTTCACGCCGTCCTCTCCAGTCGGAGGGTTGGCCTGCTGGAGAGAGAGTGCTAGTGAGACGGACAGCAATCACAGCACTGGTATATATGTTAATGTCTTCCCACACAGAATAAAAGCTCCTGTGGCAAATCAGCAGTTGTTTCCCGACTCATTGACACAACGCAGAATTTGCCGATGCAAGTTAAGGCCGACTACAGTGGTGCCGTGACCGGGATCCACATCGCTTCATCGTCCTGTGGAGCTGAGGATCAACACCAGCTTGGTCACTGGAGGTTGCTTTTTTTTTTTATCAGACCCTCCAGAAAAACGAGATTATGCGATCGCATAATTCATCACATAATCAGCCGAAGACCGCATATTCATGCGGGGGCCGCCTTTTTTCAAATATGCCGCAATTTCACTGCATAACTTGCCAATTTCCGCACAAAAAATGCGGGGCTTGCATGTTTGAGAATCCCCGCAATTTTCGTTGCAAAAAAGTCACATATTTTAGCAGAATGTTGCGTTTACTTCACACAAGAGCAGCCACTTCCCCCTGTTGCCATGGGAACGTTATGAAGTGACGTAATTTCGCGACGTGAACGTCATCGAAAAGCTGAATTTTTTCGCAAGTTCCCGCATAATTCCACAAGTTCCCACTATTTGTGCAAGATCCCGCAATTTCATCTCATAAAATTGCATAACAATGCGATGAAATTGCGGGATCTTTGACACTGATCTTATGTGGCTCATTTTTTAAGAAAATGTGCTGCATAATAAGGATTTTTTTGCCGCAACAATCACAAAAAAACGCCTAATTTTTCTGGAGGGACTGTTTAATACACACATTTTGTAAATATATTTTATAATTTTTTGTTTGTGTGATTGAAAAAAAATAACGATTTTTTTGGGGTTTCAATCATACTGTATCTACTGTAAAAAAAAATCTGAAAAAATGTATCTACTGTTTTTAAATACGTTGCGTTTTATTCAGATTTTATATTTGATTATTATCTTATTTCTCGAAAGTTATTTTACTTCTCGTTTGGAAAAAATCAATTAAGAAGTGAGCGTGAAGATAGGGTTATTAATGACACACAAGCTCAGAGCAGTGCAGACCAGGTACCCAGTGAACCCTCTTACCTTAACTTGACTCATGCAAAGTTTGTCCTACAGTCAGATGTCAGGGAGCCCCCAGTCTTCAGAGGGGATGGATCAGACAAAAACACGGTCTCTGAGTTGCAACAGCTAATGGAAGTGTACTTCAAGAAGCAAGCTATACCTGAAAGAGCAGTATTCTTCTGATATAATATCTAATGTCATAGGCAAAGCTAAAGACATTGTACGGATAACTCTGTGAAGCAGTCCATCCGCAAAGCCCCAGGATTATCCTAAAATCATCTATGACATCCTTCGTCATCATTTTAACAACAATAATAATAATAATAAACTTTATTTGTGTAGCACCTTTCATCACAGAATGCAGCTCCAAGTGCTTTACAAATTAAAATATGCAACACAATCAGGAACATTTAACACAACACTAAAAGAAAAAAAATAATACGAATTATCCAACCTGTCCTCTGTTGCTAAAAGCTCTCATGTATAGGTATGTTTTGAGATCTTTTTTAAAGATATCCACTGAGCTCGCCTGCTTGATGCACAGAGGTAGGGTGTTCCATAGCTTTGGTACGTAATGGAGAAAGGCAGCTTCTCCGCTTTGCTTGTGGAGCACTTTGGGTACAGTTAAAAGAATGGCGTTTGAAGATCTGTGGTTCCTTTTCGGTTTATAGGATTTAAAAAGCTCAGATATTTGAAGGTGCTATGCCATTTAGAGCTTTATAATTAATCAACATATCCTTAAAATCAATTCTATAGGAGACTGGGAGCCAGTGGAGTTTAGCCAACACAGGGATAATGTGCTCTCTCTTCTTGGTCTTTGAGTTCTGTATGAGTTCTAAATTCTTAAGATGTTTTTTGGAAGAGCAGTAAATAGAGCATTGCAGTAGTCTAACCTACTGGTGATAAATGCATGGATTCGTTTTTCTGCGTCTTGTTGAGTTAAATAGGGGCGCACTTTGGCAATGTTCCTCAGGTGAAAATAAGCCGTCTGGGTAACTTTACTAATGTGGGGCTTAAAGCTTAGCTCTGTATCTAAGATGACGCCTAGGCTTGTTGCTTTGTTTTTTGTTTGACCTGGTGTGCCAGATTCCCAAGCTTACTAAGAACGGTGTCTCGCTTTGATTTTGGTCCAACCAAAAGTACCTCTGTTTTGTCATCATTTAGCTTTAAGAAGTTTTTGCTCATCCACTGATTAATGGAGGTTAGGCATGCCGTAAGGGAGGAAAGGCCATCTAGGTTGGTCGGTTCCACAGAGATATATAGTTGGGTGTCAACTGCATAGCTGTTGAAGTTTACATTATGCTGATTTATAATCTTTCCTAACGGAAGAATTTATAGGGAAAAGAGCAGAGGACCAAGACAGCTCCCCTGGGCCACACCAAAAGTCAAGTCATGTTTTACAGATACATGATCTCCTAGACTAACATAAAAATCTCCATTTTGCAAGGCGGTGAATAAGAATCTCATGATCAATAGTGTCGCACGCCGCTCTCAGATCTAAGAGAATGAGGATTGAGACTTTGTTTAAGTCATTGGCAAGTCTGAGATCATTTACTATTTTTACAAGGGCCGTTTCTGTGCTGTGATTTGATCTAAAACCTGATTGGAACTTTTCCAAAATACTATTTTCGCTGAGGAAGGTATTTAGCTGATTGCAGACAACTTTTTCAAGTACTTTGCTCAGGGGCCACTCTGTCAAGCAGAACAGTTAATTCACTATTGAAGGCCTCTACCATTTGGTCAATAGAATGATCTAAAATGTCTGGATTTGTGGAATCAGCAAAAATCATGAACTGCTGCTCTGCTCTAGTGTCCAGGAACCGTGATTTAATTGTATTTTCTGGATGGACTTCTAAGGCGTTTAGTATAAGATTAAAAGATACACAATAATGGTCAGACATATTTATATATCGCTCACCGATAAGTCAGTGACTTCTATCCCTCTAGAGATAACTAAATCAAGGGTGTTGCCATGGTTATGGGTGGAACCTGTAACATGCTGTTTTAGCTCTAAGTATCCAAAACATCAAGGAAGCTACTGGCTCGAGCATCGGTCATCTTGTTGACATGGATATGGAAGACCAAGACACTCTATGGAAGATCTTAGACTGGCAAATGACCTGAACGACTTCTACTGCAGATTTGACAGACAATGGACTGGTCCTAACCCTGTCCCCACCACAGCTATCACACCTACTCTTCCCAGCCTGGACATAGACACCACCCTCTCCAACAAAATGGTCCCAGACAGCCCTCTCCCCCCCATCAAACCTCTCTCCATTCAGGAGAGGGATGTCAACAGGCTGTTAAAAAGACAGAACCCCCCGCAGGACCAGATGCTGTCTCTCCCTCGACAATAAGGTACTGTGCTGACCAGCTGTCTCCAGTGTTCACAAGCATCTTTAACACCTCACTGGCTGAATGTGTGGTACCTGCCTGCTTTAAAACATCCACCATCATCCCCGTTCCGAAAAAGCAGAGGATCTCAGGCCTTAATGACTACAGACCAGTCGCCCTGACCTCTGTGGTAATGAAGACCTTCGAGCGCCTCGTGCTGACCCACCTCAAGGCCATCACCAACCATCTCCTTGACCCACTGCAGTTTGCCTACAGAGCCAACAGGTCTGTTGATGACGCAATCAACATGGGACTCCACTACATCCTCCAGCACCTTGATTCCCCCGGCACCTATGCCAGGATCCTGTTTGTTGATTTCAGCTCGGCATTTAACACCATCGCCCCAGCTCTCCTCCAAGACAAGCTAACACAGCTGAACGTGCCTGAGCCCACCTGCAGGTGGATCACTGACTTCCTGTCAGACAGGAAGCAGCGAGTGAGGCTGGGCAAGCTTGTCTCGGAGCCTCGGACCATCAGCACTGGAGCCCCCCAAGGCTGTGTGCTCTCTCCTTTACTTTTCTCCCTCTACACCAACAACTGCACCTCCAGCCACCCCTCTGTCAAACTCATAAAATTTGCGGATGACACCACCCTCATTGGATTAATCTCAAATGGGGATGAGGCCGCCTACAGAAATGAAGTCGACAGTCTGGCTTTCTGGTGCAGCCAGAACCACCTGGAGCTGAATGCTTTAAAAACTGTAGAGATGGTAGCAGATTTCAGGAGGAGCCCAGCCCCAACCATCCCCCTCATCATGTGTGACTCCCCAGTTAACTTGGTGGAGTCTTTCAGATTCCTGGGAACAGTCATGGCACAAGACCTAAGGAAGGCGGAGAACATCACCTCCAAAATCAAGAAGGCCCAGCAGAGGACGTTCTTCCTTACCAAAACCTCTCGCCACTTGAACAGTTTTTTCCCCACGGCAGTTGGGCTCACAAACAAGCCCCCTGCATCACAATGACTCTGGGTTTACGTACTCAAACTAACTTGCCCTTCTATGCCCAATTATTTATTATTATTTATTATTATCTTAAACATTTGTCCTTTGTTCTTGTTTATGTTTTTTTGTTGTTATGTTATGTCTCATGTCTTATGTACCAACCACACCAAGTCAATTTCCTGTATGTGTGAATATACTTGGCCATTAAAAGAATTCTGATTCTGATTCTGATATTGAAATCTCCATTTACAATTATCCGATAATAGCTGGTGATTATGAGCGACATAAGTTCAGAAAACTGGTCAAGGAAGCCAATCCATAGTTTGGGAGGGCGGTATAAGGTAAGTGGGAGTATAGCTGGTTCAGCCTTCAGAGTGAGGGCGATGTACTCGAAGGTAGAGAAGTCACCAAATTTGCCTCTAGTGCATTTATATTTATTAGAGAAAATGGTTGCTATTCCACCCCCTCGTTTTCCTTGCCTTATGAGTCGAAGAAATTATAATTTGGGGGACAGGTTTCAACTAGAACAGCTTCGCTGTCAGAGGTATGCCAGGTTTCAACAAGGTTTTCACCTTTATTATCATTGATTGAAAAGGTTTTAGTGGCAAGAGTGCCTATATTTAGTAGACCCATGTTGGATGAAAATGCGTCTGGCTTCAGAGGAATATACTGAGGTATGGAAAGAACATTTCTTGGGTTTCTGGTTTGTAATTTGGCTTTTCTTTTCACTGTGCGTTGGATTAAAATCAACGTTGGAATATAACTATAAGCATATGTCATATTATGGCATGAAGCAGCTTGATCTATGGAAATAGATGTAGTTCTTACCCCGTAGAAAATACTTCCAGATCCATCCATATGTACAATGCTACTTGAGTCGATACCTGAATCATGTGTTGTCAGTCAATTCCGTGGTGAATGATGATGATGATGATGAAGATGATCCAATCTGTTCAGTGGCATGTTGATTGTTCGGGACGGAGAAGTTTATGTTGCGTGAGAGGAGTCGCGATCCCCTGCAATTGAGATGGAGGCCATCCTGTTTAAAGGGGTCTCTGAGTTCCCAAAAAAGATTAAAATGATCAATGAAAGCTGCCCGGGTTGGCCCTGTTGATGAACTGTTTTATGCCCCTGTCATCATTAACACATTTCAAGTTCAGGGGATGCTCGACTCTGATTCCATGGCCTGCACACTCAGTGAGAGAGCTGAACTGGAGATGCTCAGTAAAAAGTTAATCACAGAGCCCATTCCATTCACTCAAAATGTAGTACTAGTTGGATGTGGAGGATCATTGAGCAAACCCAAGTGCATGTTGGAGGTGGAAATGAAACTGTATGGAGAGAGCTGTATTGTCCCTGTCCTTGTTGTGCCAGCATGATGACTTAATCATAGGCACAAATGTCATTAGATTCATAATGCACCAGCTGAAAGGGACAAGTGATTATTGGCACCTTGTCTCCAGTGGGGATCTTCGAGAGAGAGTGAGCGGCTTCTTGATATCTTGGCAAATTCATCCCGGTGGAGAGGTGACAAACTTCCAGACAAGATCAGGACTGTTAAACTCCAGCACTCAGCACAATTGCCTAAAAATGTCACCTGGCAGTACAGTACTTGCTGAGCCCACCTCAAGTAAGTCGATACCACGCAACATCATGGTTGTTCGCATTATAACGCCATTGTGGGGTGATAGATGGATCCCAATGAAAATCACCAACGTGTCAAACAAACCGGTCACCTTAAAGAGAAACTGCAAGCTGGCGGATGTGTCTCTTAGTCTGGCTGCTGATTTTGATGTTTTCCAGAACACCAGAACAAGCCAACCTGAAAAAGGGGAAGAAAGTAGAAAGCAAGATACCACCAAGACTTCAGATCTCAAACAGCGCCTCCAGCAGGTTGGTCTTGCTGACTTCGATATCGATCAGTGCCACACTGAGTACGATGGGAAGATAGTTGGTTGAACTTCTTTCATTTGTTGAGCCCTGTGGTACGTCGGGTTGTGTGTAGTCACTTCCTGTTTGTTTCGCACCGTCCTCTCCAGTCGGAGGGTTGCCCTGCTGGAGAGAGAGTGCTAGTGAGACGGACAGCAATCACAGCACTGATATATATGTTAATGTCTTCCCACACAGTATAAAAGCTCCCGTGGCAAATCAGTTGTTTCCCGACTCATTGACACAACGCAGGATTAGCCGATGCAAGTAAAGGCCCGCTACATGTGCATATCAATAGACATTTTGACCTGAATGAGGCTGCAGTTCAGGTTTATCAGTGGAACATCTTTCCTTAAATATGACAATTATGTTATATTTATACATCTTCCATTAGTGTGTTCTTGACTTTTAATATTGATCGTTCCCCGTTAATCACCGCTTGCAGTTATATTTTAGAGTTGTTTCTTCTTTAGGGCAAATTAATGATTCCATATTGGTATCGCGGCGTCCGCTCCTTGTAAACCGTGTGTGTTACTGTTTGTGTGTGCATGTGTGATTGTGTGTATACGTGTGTTCTTGTGTACGTGTTTGTGTGCGTGTGTGTTTCTGTCTGTGTGTGTGTGTGTGTGTGTGTGTGTGTGTGTGTGTGTGTGTGTGTGTGTGTGTGTGTTTGTGTAGCTATGTGTGTGTGTTTGTGTGTGTGTGTGTGTGTGTGTGTGTGCTTGTGCGTGTGTGTCAGATTGATAAACAGAGCTGTGTGTGTGTGTGTGTGTGTGTGTGTGTGTGTGTGTGTGTGTGTGTGTGTGTGTGTGTGTGTGTGTGTGTGTGTGTGTGTGTGTGTGTGTGTGTGTGTGTGTGTGTGTGTGTGTCAGACAGATAAACAGAGCAGTGCATGTGTTATAACAAACAGGTTCATTAACACTCAAGTAGGCATACCCGAGGGGATTGTGGCGTTACGACAACACACTCCTTTTTATAATTATCATTATTTGGTCTTAATGAAACTGTGTGTGTTTTGTGCGAGTGTGTGTGTGTGCGTGTATTTAATTGAGTCTGTCCGCTGCCCAGTATCAATGTTGGGCCTGAGGGGTGGGTTGTCATGGCAGTTGCTGATAGATCATTTTCATTTACCATTCACGTTCACATCTCTGCTGCACTGACCTACATTCTGTGTGTGTGTGTGTGTGTGTGTGTGTGTGTGTGTGTGTGTGTGTGTGTGTGTGTGTGTGTGTGTGTGTGTGTGTGTGTGTGTGTGTGTGTGTTAAATAAATGGACAGAGACAGAGTGGGAGACGAAAAGAATACATCTTCAACGGTCCGGGGTGGGATATTATTGAGCTTGTCCTTTGTATCGCTGCACCTTTTGAGGTTCACGACGTGCACACTTTCTGATAGAGGGTGCATACTTGTAACTTGCAATGTTCATGCATTCATGCAGTCGAGCGTGTGATGGTCAATGTGATTTCCTTACAAAACCAATTATATTTGTGCAACAAGCAACAAATTAAATGTGAAGGCGTGTTACTGGGTAGAGACAAAGATGAGAGCTTTTCAGGATTAAGAATAAAAAAGAAATAAGAATAATCATATTGCGTTCTAAATCGAGACGCCGATAGTGGGTGCAGCAGGGGCGAGTGACCCGGGGCCGGACATGACAAAGGGCCCTCAAAATATAAATCTAGGGTCCCAGCCGCATTGGTCCAGAGGCCAAGGGCCCATGGCCTCTCGTAATATATTATCATACGCAGTTCTGCAGCACAATGATATAAAAATCATTAATAAGGCTCACCCTCCAAATGGTGCAATTAATGGCTTTCACCACTTGGTGGTGGCGTTTGACAAACTTTATTCTCAAGCGATTTAGAGACAATTGTAGTAAGAAGGAAGACGTTGATTCTTTGTTTTTTTCTGCAGCAAAAAAAATAGACAGACAGACAGACAGACAGACAGACAGAAAGGATAGATAGATAGATAGATAGATAGATAGATAGATAGATAGATAGATAGATAGATAGATAGATAGATTGCTAGTGCCAATGGCAATATATTTTCAAAGGATCTATGAACATTAATATACATCAGTGAGTCTTCAAAAATAAGATTTTTATGTAATTGCGTCTTGCCTGGTGTGGGAGCGGTGGAGGAGAGCGTAGTTGTGGTAAATGCAGGCAGAGCACAGAATTCTGCAATGCACAAAGGCCTCTTTGGAGCAGGACGAGCCCAGCCGCTCATACATGTTTGAAGGCCTGCCAGGGAAACGCTCGTTCAGTTGTCCTGCTCCAACCGCTACTGCAGTGTTCAATGTACCCACACGCACACATATGAATGCACGCAGACACAAGCACACGCACACGCACGTGCACACGCACATGCACACACACATATAAACTGGACCACCAGCGGAATGTGCACATACATCATGTATGTACACACATCATGCATATAGAAGTGCATGCACACACACCCCACACAGATTTGCAATCACATACCGACGCACCCACACTCATACACACATACCAACACAAACACACACACACACTCACACACAAGCACACACACGTACACCGATGACCTGAGCATAATTGTACATGATGTGCTGGCATCAGATTGGTTTTATATATACTGTACCTTGATAGTTTAGGTCATGTGAAGTTGAGATTCGTTCACCTTGAGGTGTTTCCCCTTGGGAGGAGCGAGGTTCTTTGCAAACAACTCTGCCTGCATCCATAATGACCGGCCCGCGACCGCGCAGCATCCAGTTTCAGCATTTCCATATTCATGCAGAGCCTGCCACTGAAGTTGTGTGTTTCATTCCTCTCTTTTTTGTGCCGTGTCATCCGTTATAATTGGACGAAACAACGAAAGCCAGTGGGGCCGGTACTGTACTGTACATCCTCTGTAGTCTGTGGATGACACAGTCACATTCTCTTTGATGGCATGTCGTGTGATCTTCTCTGTAGAAAGGGGTCTGTTTTTAAAAAGCTTTTGCAGGCTGAAATGTAAGCCTAATGCTTGTGATGAGCATGCATACGTTGTCTTTTAAACATAAGGTACCACCTTAAAACACAAATAAACATTTTAGGGGAATTGTCAGTAATGAAGATTTAATTACTAACTCCAATGTCTTGTTACATTCCTCAGTGAATCATTCATTATTTATAATTTATTGGACTTCTTGATAATATAAGATAATATAAGATTGAAATGAGGTGGAATGCCAAAACTCCACCTTATCTCCGCTGTTAAAATGTCCCAAGGTGAATCGGCTAAATTGCACCCGTTTGGGGAGAACGTAAGGACTATGAGCTGAATCCTAAGCAGCTCCGTAGCCGTGTAATCCTTGCAGTGAAGCAGCAAGACGGTCTTACAGCCGGCAGCTTTGAACCTTCACAAGGCTGGAGCCCAGCCTCCATCGTGAGGGTATTTAAGCTATCACAGTGTACCTCAAACCCCTTACCAACGTGCTTCTGAGGTTATGCTCCCTACGGCTTCGGACGCGGAGAATCAATTACCTCTCCCGGTGCCCGGCAAGCCCAGATTCCATTTCTCTGTGTCACGCTCAATAAACACCATTCCCTGACTGTCTGGTCTACGCTGAGTGGCTCTCACTCACCGAGACGTCACTCTCTCTCATTCGTGTTTAAGGTTCACCTGAAGTAGGACTGTGATTGGTCAGCTGCTGATGGTTGTATTACATGGTTCTCACTTGAGTTGAGCAGACAGACACTATACTTGATGTCTCTGCCTCGCAAATACTTTGCTGAAGTACAAATCACAGGCACTATTATTTGACTTACAATGATTACATATCTGGGGACTTTTAGATATGCCAGAAATAAATAAAGCTTTTATTTATGGATTGTTGATTGTTATTGCTAGGGACTATAGGCTTATGCGTTAAAATTATGATATTTTATGATAAAGTCATAGTTAATTGATAGTGTCTTACATGTATTGCACATGAGTAGAACTGTGTTTTTTGAACACACAACATTTTGTTTAACACAAGCTAAATCAAACAGAAACATCAAATAGCTCAGTAGAGCAGCTCATTGTCAATGCTTCCATAACAAATATTGCAAAGACATTGCGTGTATCGCGAGTGCAATGACACACCCGCCTCCCATCCCAAGCCCCCACTGTAGATCTATCTCCATCTCCGCAGCAGTTATCCTCCTGTTTTCATTTGGCCCTGGGATCCGCCCCCCCTGTTCAACTCTGCTGATGTATAACAGTCCAAAGATTTGTTCAATTGCTATTCTCACCAGGGATAAACATGGATGAACAGGACCAACAGAGACATCGTATACACGGGTAAGTGTCTGGTGTCTCCATGGGGAATTGTGCTGCCCCTTTGTTGATGGAAAAACATCTCTCCACCGTCTACCGTAGCCGATAGCACGGCGTCCTTCCGACCCCAGTGAAACATAGGACGATGTCAACACACCTGGTCTGTCAACAAATCAAATTCTGGGAGGCAAAATAAAAACGGAAAAGCAAGTCATCAAAGCCCGTTCAACCCCTGCACATGACACTTTGAAAGACATTGAGAGGGTTTGGTAGTAGGGGTTTTACTGTAGTGTTGTCTTCCCTGTCGTTGGTACATAATAAAGCACATAATGATCCTTCAGCTTCTATAGAGATTACATGAAGGGGCATTGCGTGCATTGCCCCTTGCAGACTGGATGGATGTTGGGGGAATAGGGGACTTACTCGATGTCCCTGCCTCCGTCTCCCGCGAGCTGTTGACTTTATGACCGGATCACACTTCAGACCAATGAGATGAAGACGGCCCCTCTCTCAGTCCCCCAAGGTGGCCCCAATCAGGAGGCTGCCTACCGCCTGTCATCTTTTGATCATGAATATGTAAATGAGCCTCTTTTGTCATCCTCTCAGATTGTGTACGGCCGCAGGTTGAGTGGAAAGCGTTCTTGTTGACTATTAAATACCCAGAATACCCGGACATTGATGAGCCCCGTCCTTCTCGTGCGGGCGTACAAGGGGAATCTAAAGTGTGTGTGTGTGTGTGTGTGTGTGTGTGTGTGTGTGTGTGTGTGTGTGTGTGTGTGTGTGTGTGTGTGTGTGTGTGTGTGTGTGTGTGTGTGTGTGTGTGTGTGTGTGTGTGTGTGTGTGTTTAAGTGATCTCACTGTGATTCAGTGAGAGCGTATCTATCTATTGACTTGGCTTCAGAGATTGTTAGTCCAATGATTGTAGTAATGAATTTTAATATGTATTTATCAAACAAGGAGGATAACAAAAGAACAAACGCACGGACGCACACGCACGCTTACACACACACACACACACACACGCACGCACAAAGCCACGTCCGTGTGGACATGCAAATGCTGGGCGTCCTTTAAATGATTAATGCGTGTTGATGACCTCAGGAGAGAGACTCCGTTCAGACACACTACAGCCCTTCACGCGCCGCTCCCATGATGCAACACTTGTTTTCTACTCCTAGTTCCCTCTCAATTAGACCCCTAGTTACCCCTACCTCTCTCCAGGATGACCTTTGACCCCTGTCATGATGAACAACATGACGACACACATACACAAACATTAACCTATATCCACACACACACACACTAGCACAAGCACAAGCACGCACAGATGCAAGCATTCAAACAAACACAAGCTTACATACATGCACAGCAACGTGTAGAATCACCCACCAGTCCACACACATAAACACTCACACACAAACACACACACACACACACACACACACACACACACATTTAATTCTTTATTTGAATCCACCAATCACATTACAAGAGACAGGATTCAAATATTTCAGAGATGAGATAGGTCTTTATTCAAGGGTACAAAAAACATCTCCTGCGCCACACTGCCAGACTGCCTATCACTGCTGATATGGAGCAGAACTTTGCTAATTGTTTAGATTTTCTGCTGGAGAGCCCTGCCAGCCTTAACCCACTGAAAACACGGTTGTGGACATGCCCCAAGCTTCCAAAAATAAAATCTATTAGCTTGCATTGGTAGCCTAGGTCCCTTAATATTTCCAGAACGGGCTGGTATTTAATGATTTTATCATTGAAAGCAATTTCCATGTACAGATCAAACACACAGCCTATCTCAAGTAAGAGCACTTCCCTTCTGTCTCTGTTTAAAAACACAACATCAGGGGTATTTGTGAAGTGACACATCACATCAATAGAGCTGTTAAACCATTCCGGCATGATGCGTGAATGTTTGTACATGGTCACATTTTCTAGAAATACTTCTTTAACATCGCTGGAAATCAGATCGACAAGTCGGTCATGGCGTGCAATACACAGTCCTTTGTACATAGTACAGCCATTCACAACATGGGCAACTGATTCAAGTAGATGGCCAGAGTACAGACCCTAACCCTAACCCTACAGTGTGGATGGTGGTGTGCAGGGTAGCATGATGCCAGATTGTACTTGGTAGGTAGCACCTGCAGCCTAGCTTTGGCAGTGAAACAGAGGATGTCCTCCCTAACAGCAGCATCTTTGTACATGGAGTGGGAAGCAGAGAGGTGGGCAAAGTCTGGGCATGCTGGCTTCCCCTGCATTCTAAGTCCAGTCCAGTGCTGTTTGGTCTCCGTTTGTTTTATGGAATCTCCTTGCTGTTTTGTAGTATGTGTTGTGCCTCATTGTGATATACAGTTGCCTCTGCGGTTACAGACCGGTCGGTGACAACTGCATCAGATGCCTCACACACAAACACACACACACAAACACACACACACACACACACACACACACACACACACACACACACACACACACACACACACACACACACACACACACACACACACACACACACACACACACAGTATTGTAACCCCAAACCTACACAGGGGGGGGTTCATGCGTCTCCGTTCCGTGTGTGGTCTGTCAGCCCGGCTCCCTGGCTCTACCTGGCTCTGGGATTGGTTTACTGACCACGGTATACTCTTACCAACAGGGACAAAGGGAGGCCGCTGCCATTACCTGCACACACACACACACACACACACACACACACACACACACACACACACACACACACACACACACACACACACACACACACACACACTCGGCGGCTGATTTCCCTCATGCGATGCGAAGATGTCCCAAAGCATCGAGATATCTTCCCAACATTAACCCCCCCCACCTCCCCCCTGTTGGTGTTTAAGGCTCCCTTCACGTCGTGGCAGCTGTGGTGTTCTCCCCGATGAGGGGGGCTCTACAGCAGGATCCAGACCTGACGGAGGACATCGCCTGATTACCTGAGGTAGGACGGCCAAGGAGACGTCAGCCATCTTCCTCTTCACAGTTTAGCGATAACTACAAAAACAGAGTTTTAAGTTTGGTTTAGTTTTTTCTTGTGTGTAGTTTCGTTTCATATGCACATCGGTTGAATTATTAAGCACAAGCCGAGCTCTGAGATCGTCTGCTTACGTTGAATGCAGTGTGTTATCCCTGGATGCTGGAGTGTTGAGAGAGGGAGAGAAGTACAGAAGCAGTGTCCCAACATAGGACCACTACAACGACAGTCAAAACACCGGGTACAATTGACACATGAAGGATGAACTGGAATGTTCCACAAACATTTATTGACGGAAATGAAGAAAAAACAAGTGTTTTTTTAGCAACTCATAATTTGCATTTCAAGAGCAACCCTGGCCCTTAAGACTCAAGGGCTGATGGAGGTTGAATAATAAGCAAGTGAGTGTAACTTTTGAAAGGGCTAAGCAGGGGAGAGCTTGGGAGTTTTTCCATCTGCCATCTCACGGCTATTTATAAACTCATGTGTTTGAAGTTAAATGTTAGACCGTAACAAACTGTTCATATTCTTCCAGTCTGAGAGAGAGAGAGAGAGAGAGAGAGAGAGAGAGAGAGAGAGAGAGAGAGAGAGAGAGAGAGAGAGAGAGAGAGAGAGAGAGAGAGAGAGAGAGAGAGAGAGAGAGAGAGAGAGAGAGAGAGAGAGAGAGAGAGAGAGAGTAACCTGAACGGCACACACATGGACCACAGCGTGGACCACCAGCCAGACCGCACCCCCAGTCCGGTGCTCTTACACCTCACTGGGCGCTGCCATGGCGTCCCCATACTGTTGGGTGATCTCCCGTTACCCCTCACCTCTCTGTCTCCCTTTCACTTCTCTCACCTGTCGTTCTGTCCTCAACGGCACCGTCTGTTCCAATCAGCCAGAGTGCAGGAGGGGTGGGGGCAGGGAGGCGTGGCCCAGTGTCCCGTGGGGGTGGGGGGGTGGGGGGGGGGGGGGGGGGGGGGGGGGGGGGCAGGGAGGCGTGGCCCAGTGTCCCGTGGGGGTGGGGGGGTGGGTTGCCCTCACTGTTGCGGGTGCCCTTACTGTGGCCTCGAAAGAAGGGCCCACTAGCACCACTGAGGGGTCCCCTCCTGCCGGCATGGGGGGCCACGCAGCGACCAGACAGACACACACACACACACACACACACACACACACACACACACACACACACACACACACACACACACACACACACACACACACAACATACCAAACACATACACAGACACGTTCTCCCTGTCCCTCACAAACACACACAAACACACATTCTCTCTCTTTCACTCTAACAAGCACACACTGACACATACAGACACAAACACACAAACACACACACACATACACTCACACAAAGGGACTCACACACACAAACACACACCTATCACCTCTCATGATTTCTCCGTCCCGGGCTGCGTCACGTCTGCTTTGCTGTGTACTCTCCAGTGTGTTCACAAGTTGTGCGTGCGTGTGTGTGTTCTCTGTGTGTGCATGTGTGTTCTCTTTCTATCCTTTTCTGTCCGAGCAGCAAGCAAGCCAAGCCACTTCTGAGGAGTATTACCGCTACAACAAGGACTAATACAACTTCTACAAATTCTGCTTCTATTATTCCTAGTACTACAACTACTATGAATACTAGTACTTATTTCGGTGAGTAAGTATATTCTATTCCTAAATTTCTCTGCTGAGATGAATAAAGTATATCTTATCTTATCTTATCTTATTCTTCCTCTCCTTTGTGTGTGTGTGTGTGTGTGTGTGTGTGTGTGTGTGTGTCTGTGTGTATGTGTGTGTGTGTGTGTGTGTGTGTGTGTGTGTGTGTGTGTGTGTGTGTGTGTGTGTACGTGTAGATGTATTCCAATGCAGTAATATTTTTGGATGTTATACCTAACTTCCCTTTTGAGTATTAAATACTTTTAGTGGATTGGTTTTAGTGTTGAGCGAGACGGTTGCGGCTGCACCTGGCCGCACGGGGGAACGTGTTACTTTGTACCTGCCGTTGTTTGCTTTGAGGTGACGCAGTTTGTTTTAGAGTGGGGCAAAAGTGTTTTTCGAAAAGATGTAACAACCTGTGAAAATAAAGTTGTTTTTGGTGTTTAATTTAGTCGAGGTTGACCCTAACCCAGGATAGAATGCTGTTGATTTTGGTCGTTGTTGGAGGTGGTCACCCACAAATCATGTGTATTTTTTCCTTTACTTTCTCTCTCT